>NW_025999982.1:30416602-30442133 GCF_001458135.2 Marmota marmota marmota | reverse complement strand
ATTTGGGGGCCAACAGAGGTGAGGCAAAGAACCTCACCCCCCCACTGGCACCAAGGCCAAATTTGGGGGCCAACAGAGGTGAGGCAAAGAATCTCACCCCTCCACTGGTGCAAAGGCCTATCCACAAGTATGGCTGTATGCTGGACTGGTAGTCAGTGACGGGTATGATCCAGTTGCAGTGGTACCAACCTAAGACAGGAGGCTGTCGCCTAGAGGTCACCTCATCAGATGACGGGTAAGGACCATATGTTGTATTGGACAACTTAACAGGCACGGTCCCTAAGCCACATTGCTTGTTGTTTAATTAAACAGAAGGGGGGATATGCTGAGAACCATAGCCAAGTAGGAATGATGCATGGCATTTTTGGTTGAAAGGTGACCCCAGCAAGCCATTGAGATGATAATGATTATGCTAAGATGCGCATTCAATTGGAGATTAGACCCCTGCTGTCTGCCTAGGCCTGCTACTTTGGAGCTCTCTGGGACTCCAGGAGAGTTCCCATTGGTTGGGGAAGCGCGGTAGGAGGGAATTCCGGAGGAGGGATTTCCTGTTGGAGTAGTGTGTGCCGGGAGGAGCCGTGTGGCATGGTATGGCATTTTTCCCGGGAGCGTGTGTGGAGTGTGCTGGTGGAGTTCAGAAATAAAGTTTGTTCCTGCTTCAGTGGCTCGTGATTTGTGCCCAGCCAGACTGCGGCAAGGAAATATTATGATAGACACTACAGAAATACAAAAGATAATTAGAAATTATTTTGAAAATTTGTACTCCAATAAAATAGAAAATATCAAAGGCATCAACAAATTTCTAGAGGCATATAATATGTCTAAAGTACATCAGGATGATATACACAATGTAAACAGATCAATTTTAAGCAAGGAATTAGAGGATGCCATCAGAAGCCTACCAACCAAGAAAAGACCAGGACCAGATGGATACACAACTGAGTCCTACAAGACTTTAAAGAAGAACTAATACCAATACTTCTCAAACTATTTTATGAAATAGAAAAAGAATGATCGCTTCCAAACATATTCTATGAGGCCAATATCACCCTGATTCCAAAACCCGATAAAGATATATCAAAGAAAAAAAACTTCAGACCAATATGTCTAATGAATATAGATGTAAAAATTCTCAATAAAATTCTGGCAAATCAAACACAAAAACAGATAAAAAAGATAGCATATCATGGTCAAGTAGGATTCATGGATCAACTAGGATTCATTCAAACACTATACAGATTAAATGCAATCCCAACAAAAATCCCAATGGCATACTTTATAGAAATAGAAAAAGCAATCTTGAAATTCATCTTGTTGAAAAGAAATGCAAGGTTGGTTCAACATATGGAAATCAATAAATGCAATCTATCACATCAATACACTCAAAGATAAAAATTATATGATTTTCTCAATAGATACTGAGGAAGCATTTGATAGAATGTCACATCACTTCGTGTTCAAAACACTTGAAAAACTAGGGGTAACAGGAATATACCTTAACATTGTAGAGGCTATCTATGATAAACCCTAGGACAACAACATTCTAAATGGAGAAAAATTTGAAGTATTTCCTTTAAAAACTGGAACAAGACATGGATGCTCTCTATCACTACTTCTATTTAACATAGTTCTTGAAACTCTAGCCAGATCAGATAGATGAAATAAATTAAATGGATATAGATAGAAAAAGAAGAACTCAAATTATCACTATGTGCAGATGATATGATTCTGTATCTAGAAGACCCAAAACATTCCACCAGAAATTTGGAAAGATCTACCTGTTCTTGGATAGGCAGAATTAATATTGTCAAAATAACCGTGCTACCACAATCACTATACAGATTAAATGCAATCCCAACAAAAATCCCAATGGCATTCCTTATAGAAATAGAAAAAGCAATCATGAAATTCATCTGGAAAAATAAGACACCCAGAACGGCCAAGCCAATTCTTAGCAAGAAGAGTTTAGCTGGTAGCATTACTATTCCGGAACTTAAACTATACTACAGAGCAATAGTAACAAAAACAAAATAGTAACAAACAAGCATGCTATTGGCACCAAAATAGACTTGTAGACCAATGGTACAGAACAGAGGACATAGAGACAAACCCACATGAATACAGTTATCTCATATTAGACAAAGGTGCAAAAACATATATTAGAGAAAAGATAGCCTCTTCAACAAAGGCTGCTAGAAAAACTGGAAATCCACATATAGCAAAATAAAACTAAACCTCTATCTCTCACCATGTACAAATCTCAACTCACAGTGGATTAAGGACCTAGGAATTAAAACAGAGACCTTGCACCTAATGGAAGAAAAAGTATGCACAAATCTCCATCATATCAGATTACACCCCAATTTTCTTAATAAGACTCCTGTAGCACAAGAATTAATACCAAGAATCAATAAATTGGATGGATTCAAACTGAAAAGCTTCTTCTCAACAAAAGAATCAATCAATAATGTGAATAGAGAGCCTACAGAATGTGAGCAAATTTTTACCACACACACATCAGAGAAAGCACTAATCTGTAGGTTATATAAAGAACACAAAAACCTTAACACCAAAATAAATAAATAAATAACCCAATCAATAAATGGGCCAAGGGCCTGAAGAGACACTTCTCAGAATATGATGTACAATCAATCAACAAATATGTGAAAAAATGTTCAATATATCTATCAATCAGAGAATTGCAAATCAAAACTAAGATTTCATCTCACTCCAGTCAGATTGGCAGCTATCAAGAATACAAAAAAACAATAAGTTTTTTTTTTTGGTGAGAATGTAGGAAAAATGTCTCACTCATACATTGCTGGTGGGACTGCAAATTGGTGCAGCTAATCTGGAAAACAGTATGGATATTCCTTGGAAAACTGGGAATGGAACCACCATTTGACCCAGCTATTCCACTCCTCGATTTATACCCAAAGGACTTAAAAAGAGAACACTACAAGAACACAGCCATATCAATATTTATAGCAGCACAATTCACAATAGCTAAATTATGGAACCAACCTAGATGCCCTTCAGTAGATGAATGGATAGAGAAACTTTGGCATATATACACAATAAAACATTATTCAGCATTAAAAGAGAGTAAAATCTTGGTATTTGCAGGTAAATGGATAAAGTTAGAGAATATAATGCTAAGTGAAAGCAAGCCAATCCCAAAAAACCAAAAGCTGAATGTTTTCTTTGATATGAGGATGCCGACACATAGGGTGATAGGGGGAATATGGGAGGAATGGAGGAACTTTAGTAGGGCAAAGGGGAGGAGGAGAAAACGAGGGGGCTAAGAGGTAGAAATGATGGTGGAATGAGTTAGACATCATTACCCTAAATACATGTATTAAGACATGAATGGTGTGAAATATTTTGTGTACAATCAGTGACTTGAAAAAAATGTGCTCTATATGTGTAGTATGAAATCAATTTCATTCTGCTATCATGTATAAAAATTAGAATAAATGAATAATTTAATAAAAATTTTATTTTCAAAAATATGCTAAAATACAAGCATATTAAGGCTCTAGGAGCACATGAATCAGTTTTAGAAATACTATATTCAAAGTTAAAAGTTCGAATTTGGAGATTTAAAAGAATAGACCTAGTATAGCCAAACACAAACACGTGGAACAATACTCACCTATTAATTATTTATTAAAGAACATAAAAAGAAAGAATGCTGTTTGATGATCTGATGAGTTCTGATTGTGTCTTGCTTATTAACTGTGACTTTGAGAAAGTTGTACTTTTCTCCCCAATTCCTTCATCTCTGGATGAAAATTCTTCTCTAAAAGTACTCATGTGGTTAAAACAGTCATATGTGAATTAATTATATGTACCTCTGCCTGAAAGAAAGAAATAATTTATTTGGAAGAGTAGGAATTGGAATTGGATCAGAAGAGGGTATCTACAGATATAATCATTTATATCTTCATCTTCATAAATAGGTTATGAAAAGTAATTTTAAAATTATTTTAATATTTAATTTTTTCATATTTAAATAATTCTAGATGTGTAGAAGAATCAAAAGACAGTACAGAGAATTTACATCTGTCATACAGTTTCCATAACAGTTATTATATATATATATATACATATATATGCATATATATGCATATATATGCATATATATGTATATATATATATGTATATATTTGGTATTATGATTGAACCCAGGGACCACTGAGCTACATCCCCACCCATTTTTAACTTTTTTATTTTGAGACAGCATCTTGCTAAGTTGCCACAGCTGGCCTTGAACTTACAATTCTTCTGATACCTTAGTATTTTGAACAGCTGGGATTACAGGTGTGTATGGACTGACAGCTATCATCTTACTGAACTATTATATGTTTATCAAAACTAAGAAGTTAACATTGTTACAATGCTCTTAGCCAATCTACAGACTTCACTTGTTTTCTCCAGGTTTCCCCACTGAGGTTGTTTTCTGTTCCAGGATCCATTCCAGATTTCCACGTTGCATTTAGCATCACATAGTTTTAGCTTTTTGTAATCTTTAACTTGTTCAGCTTTTTACAATCTTGACATTTTTGAAGGGTACTGATCAAATGTTTTGTGGGATAAAACTGATCTGGGTGAGGTGATTTCTTATGACTGGACTGGAAATGCAAATTTTGGGAAAGAATGCCACTGAGGTGTATCATTATATGAGTATATACAAAATATTAACATACTTTACTACTGGCCAAGTTTAACTCAGTTGAGGTACCATTCCTAAATTTCATCAATTTGTACAATTTGTCTCTATTTCTACTCTATTCCTTGGCTGCAGAATCTAACTCACTGGATATACTACCAACGAATGTGACAAATTTTTTTTCTGTGCTGACTCTAAAAACATAACAAGGACACTTTGTAGTAAGCCAAAATTTTCTATTTGAAACTCGCATATTCAGTATTTTAGACATATTTGTAAAAGGCAAGAACCAAATGAAGTTACATAAATATAGATATATAAACTTGCATACACATACCTATGTAATTTCAATAGGAATGCTTTTTTTTTCCTCCAGATATATCTGGTTTCTAAACAGTGCTAATAAAACATCAAGAAATTGGTCATAAATAGAAGATCAAAAACATGGAGATTTGACCAGAAACAGATTTTCGCAGTAAATAAATAATTTCCAAGGTATCAGTTGCTTTTGAAAGCTAAATCACTTTCTACAGAATGTGAGAATACATTTAGTATCACAAGTATTACTTTACTCCCATGGCCTTAAATTATTGTTTGATACAATGTGGAAAAATGTCTAATTTGCTTTCAGGTAGCAGCTTGCTCAATAGTAAGAATGAGTTTTATTTCAAATTTATTTTTGTTGTATTAGGCAGCATTTCTCAAATTATGGGTTACATTTACTTGATATATCATAGGAAAGTCTCTCAGGAATATAAAAATGTTGCCATATATTTATATATTCATTCATTGATGTTTCCATTTATGCATATTTGAGTACAAATATTATGAAGGAAAATCTTCATAATAGTAAAGCAGAAAATTCTTGAAAAATCCATTACAAATATATTTTTTATTTGCCTCTAAGCTTCCCAAACACACTCATGCACACAAATTCTCTATTTCTAATAGAGATTTTTGTCAATATTAAAGTTAAGTTTTATTCAAGTTTTGAAATCACCTTAACAAACTTGAATCAATTAACCATCCAGTTTTATTGATTTTTCCTTCAAATAACGCTTTTATTATTTTCTTATATTTTTTATTGACTTTATCTCATTTCAGGCCATCATATCCAAACTATCAAAATAATTTCTTTCCTAAAATCCTTTCCTCCATTCCTCCTTTACAGTTTTTTTGAAATAAATTGTCCTCATATGATATTCCCAAAGATTATATGGAATATATTATTTTCTGACAAATACTCTTCATGGTTGTCCTCCATTTACAAATGGAGGACAATATTTTTTTAAATAATAAATATTATTTTAATAATATATAATTATTTAATAATTTAATAATATATAATTATTTAATAATGATTTTTAAATAATAAATATTTTTTTGGATATGTTAGTGTCTTGCTCTTATGTTTTTTCCTAAATTGTAGTGAATGTTTCTAACTCATTTTGGTCATATTCCTTTTTGATCATTTGAAAATCACCTCTTTTCCTGTCTTCTTCTGGAAATGACTCTTCCTGTCTTAAACATATTCATTTCTGTTTGAATCTGTCAGAGGGATTCTGTTTTCTTGGCATTGTATGGATTGACCCTGGGCTTAGCTCCTAGTGTGATATAGGTCAGCTGTATTTTCTCAACACTGTGGCCACAGTTAATTGCTCAGGAAGTAGACATTGCCACACACTATAACAATTACAATCTTTCCTCAGTTTTGTACTTGTAACCAAAGGAAGGAGATCTTAAAACTTTCCCAGGGACAGACATGGAGCTATGAGGACTGAATATTGATGGCTTTTACATTTCCTGCCACATATAGAAAGCCTGTATCAAAGAATAAAACCAACAGAATGAAACAGATATTTGAAAGATTGAGACTCAGCAGCATTTGAATACCTTGTCCTGGGAAACCAGGCTTGAAAATGGGGTGAATATTGAAAGAAACCTGTTCCCTCTACAGAAAGAGTCTGAAGAAGATGTATCTAGCTAGATGACATGTTTAACTCTTCCACCTGATGCCACTGCCATCTTCACCAGGATAGATTTTTGACTGTCTGTTTCTTTGACTTACTTATTATAGACTTACAGCCCAGTTGTGAGTATCTGCTTGTCTAACACAAGACAAACATAGGCACACTAGTTAAAAAAAATATGAAATCAGCAAATGTTTGATCTTAGATTTCTGGTGTCAGATTTCCACCAAGAATCACACATTGGCATATTTCCAAATACTAAAAATCAGTTCAGAGGCTAATAAGACTTAAAACAATTAATACTTGTAGTTAGTTTTTCTTCCTACACCACACACTTCAATATTTAGTGTTTCATTTAATTTTCACAATAATTTTATGAAGTGTTTTTTTCCTAGTTTTACAGATGAGAGGATAGAGTTTTTATGTTATTAGTAACTTGTCACAGCCTATACAATCAAATAACAAAACAGCAGTGACTTAATTTCAGTGTCTTAATTCCATTAATATATATTGCTACTGCCTTATTGTTTTCATGAATTACCTTGAAATTCTTATAGCTTTCACAAAGTAACCTTGCAGTAATTCCCATTGATTCACTGAACAATTTATCTCCTGATTCACTGAATTCTTCCCCATCTCACCTTGGGTCTGGAATAACCAAATGGCATTTTACTTCTTTACTTTCTGAGCATCAACAATTCTTTGCTTCAGTCTACACTCCTTGCCCACTTACTTAGTGGATATTCCATGCACCTCATCATTACCAGTAACTGTAATGACTGCAAAATCTATATTTAAATATTTTCCACTCTTTTGTACTTTGCCACTTATTCTAATACTTTATGAGTCAAAATTAGGTTGTATTCTTTATATATATTTGTAAGAATTCTTTTTATATTAATCATAATAATTTAGGTCATTGATTCAATTCAAGTTAATTTATTTGTGTGTAGTCTGAAGAATTTTATCAGCTTAATTTTTTTTTTTTTTGCTTGTGTAGATATAGTTTTCCTGGCACCAGTTTTGAAAAGACTATTATTTTCCCATTGAACTTACCTAGAATCCTTTTTAAAAATTATTGAACATGAATATTCAATGATACTCCATTGATCTATGTGAATTACACCATCTTGATTATTACAGTCTTGTTTGATATTGTAGTGGCAATCTCCAGTATTTCCCTGAATTCTAGGCTTAGCTTATCATTTTGTATGAAAAAGTACAACTCCATATCTTGGACTTACAAACATAAGACTCATAACTAAAAGATAACATAAGTTTATAGACTTCCACTGAAGTAGGAAAACATAGAACTTTTTCTGTTATGGCTACATTTGTAGAGATTAGGTTTGGGGAAATTGTTTTTATAGAAGATTATAAACTAATGGAATTGAGAAAACAGAACTGAGTTATGAGAATTGTAAGATTTAGAAGAGTCAGAATTATTTGGGACATAATGAAAACTCACAATTTTGAAGAGAATTTGTTATTTTTTTCCTCTTGGAAGAAACTATAGTTACTGGCATGAAAACCAAGTGGTACCTGTGTTCAACATCTTTGTTGATAACTTGCAGAAGCCAAGCAATATCCAGGTAAGGCCAGTCACAAATGTGCTGTAAAATTCATCAGTTATCAATCTGAAGCAAAATCCCTGCCTCCAGCTGATATCTGAATATGCATTTTTATTCTGGCCACAGCCTTAGATGTTTGATGTTTGGTGACCTATGGAATGGCTCTTCTTTTTCCCTTTTGTAAATGGCAAGTATCCCTTGTAAGGGTTGTCAAACCCACGAACTATCTTCCTACAATGCTGTTCATTGTATTAATCACAAATAAACAGCCTGATTTTATGATCTTGTCAATCACATAACTCATATTTTTATCTTTATTTTAATAGGTTTTGAAAAACAAGGTCTACTTTTAGTTTTCAGAGCCTTTTATCTTAAAAGTAGAGTTTTTTCTTTTATTTTTTCCTGTTATAAAAAAAATGTAGATGTTAAGGTTTGCCTATACTCATATGTTCATTTTTGCCTATACTCATATTTTAAAGGTAATAATTAGGTTCAAATGAAAATTTCTGACCATTTGGAGTATTAAACTGGCCAACAAAATTTAACATAATTTATAGTTTATAAGTTCTCTGTTATCATAGTTTGATTTTTGAGCATATGAATAACAAGACTGTGTGTGCTCCTTTATCTTGCTGCCTGAAGGTCTTCCAACAACCTTATTGAAGTAAAAAATAAAAGTGTTCTCAAACTTTACTTTGCTACACTTCTTTTATATATCTCAAATTCAAATAGAAAAACATCAGTTTCTCCTTGAGTTTTCCAAAGTAATTTTCAAACTGTATTTGCATAACCTTTTGAAGTTCTAAAAGATATTTTGTAAAAGAATGTTTGAGAACATACACATATTTCCTAGCTTTCATTTAATAACAAATGTGTTCTTTGAGCTATTGTATTAAAAATGTAACATTTATTTTCACACTATAATTAGGAATTATCACTCATACATTTTTACATATCTTAGGAATAAAACATTGACATAAGCACAAACATCTTCTCAGATACATTCATGTACTTAATTGTTATTTTTAGTACTTACTCTAAATCTTCTTTCCATTTATGCTATGTGTTAACCCTTCTTTTCCCTCCCACTACTTGATCATAAACTTTTTTTCATGATTCCTTCCAATTTCACCAAAATATCTTTATTAATTACATGATACAAATATTGCATTACTTTATGTACAAATTTTTTATCATATATAATGCTTTTTTGGAAAGGGTACTGGGGATTGAACTTAGGGACACTCAACCACTGAACAACATCCTCAGCCCTATATTGCATTTTATTTTATTTTTTGATTATTTTTTAAAATTACATACGATAGTGGAATGCATGATAATTCTTATTACACATATACAGCACAATTTTTCATATATCTGGTTGTATTCAAATTTGTATTTTGGATAATTGCTGCAGTCTGGCTGGGCACAAAATCACGAGGCACCACACAGCTTGTAGATTCAAACAGCAACTCTTTATTCCCGAACTCACACCGGCACTCTACACACGTTCTGGGGAAATCCGCGTTCTCTGCCCAAATCCACCCCCACTGGGTTTCTGTCTCCCAAAAAATACTGTCTGAATCCCGTGAGAACTCAAGGCGAACTCAGGCAGCAGGATACGCCCTACTCCCAGCAGGAATAACCTTAAACCTGGAACCACCCTAAACCCCGGACTGTCCTAAACCGGGAACACCTAAACCCGGATCTGCCCTGGTCCTTGAGCAAGGTCACCTTAGATGCAATGTCACTGCAAAATGTCCTATTTCCACGAGTCCTTCCACTAAGCAACATGGGGTACGCTGGCAAGGAAATTGTCATACCTACTTGGCTAATGGCTCCCAGCAGATAATAATGTCCATCACATTCCACCATCATTTCTAACCTTATGCCTCTCCCTTCCCCTCCCACCTGTCTGCCCTATCTAGAGTTCATCTATTCCTTCCATGCTCCCCTTTCCTACCCCACTATAAATTAGCCTCCTTATATCAGAGAAAACATTTGGCATTTGTTTTTAGGGGGGTTGGCTAACTTCACTTAGCATTATCTTCTCTAACTCCATCCATTTACCAGCAAATGCTATAATTTTATTCTCTTATTGCTCAGTAATATTCGACTGTGTAGAATATATATCACATTTTTAATCCATTCATCTATTGAAGGGCATCAAGGTCGGTTCCACAGTTTAGCTATTGAAGGCATTTCCTCTGAAAACTGGAACAAGACAGGGATGCCCTCTTTCACCACT
Source organism: Marmota marmota marmota (assembly GCF_001458135.2). NCBI lineage: Eukaryota > Metazoa > Chordata > Mammalia > Rodentia > Sciuridae > Marmota > Marmota marmota. The sequence goes on along the minus strand of NW_025999982.1, from coordinate 30,431,672 downwards.
TCTATTTAACATAGTTCTTAAAACACTGGCCAGAGCAATTAGACAGACAAAAGAAATTAAAGGGATACATATAGGAAAAGAAGAACTCAAATTGGCACTATTTGATGATGATATGATTTTATACCTAGAAGACCCTAAAAGTTCCACCAGAAAACTTCTATAACTAGTAAATGAATTTAGCAAAGTAACAGGATATAAATCAACAGCCATAAATCAAATGCATTTCTAAATATCAGTGACAAATCCTCAGAAAGGAATACTATCCCATTTACAATAGGCTCAACAAAACAAAACAAAAAACCTTGGGAATCAACTTAACAAAAGAGGTAAAAGATCTCCATAATGAAAATTATAGAACCTTAAAGAAAACCAAAGAAGACTTTAGAATATGGAAAGATCTACCTTGCTCTTGGATAGCAGAATTAATATTATCAAAATGACCATACTATCAAAAGCAGTATACAGATGTAATGCAATTCCGATCAAAATCCCAATGGCATTCCTCATAGAAGTAGAAAAAGCAGTCATGAAATCTTCTATTTTGTATTTTATTTAGCGACAGTGTCTCAGTGAGTTGCTTATTTCCTTGCCATTGCTGAGGCTGGCTTTGAACTTACAATCCTCCTGTTTCAGCCTTCCAAGCCACTGGGATTACAGGTGTTCACCACCGCACCAGGCTTATAATGCTATTCTTAATTGTGTTACTTTATTTTTTTTGAGAAAATAGCATCAGTATGATAGATGATACCACTGAAGAAGAGTGTGTTATTGTAATTTTCTTGATTGTTAATGATTTTTCATAATTTTCTTATTATTCTCATACCAACACTTAAGTGACATATCTGATTTTACCATATGATACTTACCAGGTATTTCATAACTGGCCCTTTATATTGGCATATGTAAAAGATTAGGGAAAATAGTCCTAAATCCTCTATTTTAAAAGTTTGCTTTTAAGGCTAAGTGATTATTAAATAAATCAAAAAATTAAGCATTTCTTCTGTCTTTATGCTTGTAGATAAGATGATACTTTATTTCTCCTTCAATTTCTTCTTCTATTTTTTATTATAATGAGCAGAAAAACAAAAACTTTTTAGTTTAACAAATCAACAGCATTATGGCATGAGAGGCAGCTGAAATTAGTAAAGGAGAGATTTGGTTTTATTTCTTTCTGAAGACTCCAAAGGGTCCTATTCCCCATTCAAATTAGAGGGTTGATAATTGTTTTCAGGGGTAAACGTTGGAAGGAAAATGGAGCCCAGAGGAGCTGATTGCAACAGCAAGTAGGAGCATGGGAGGTATACTGAGGAAAGGAAGAATACAGAAATCACACGGGGGAAAAGGAAAAAGGGAGGGAATGTTAGGAAAACAAGGGAAAATCTAAATATTGGTATGGGGAGGTTATAAAATACCTCATAAGAGATGTTATAATTATAATTTTAGAGTAGATCATTTAATAAAAAATCTAGAATGGTGGGCTAATGTCATTTTTTAAATGCTTATCACCATGCCATCCCCGCCCCAATAATTATGAGGAAGTGACTAATAAAGAGTGGTTCATGAGCTGGAGATACCAGACTTTATAGAAAGTTGTTCTGACTCTGGAATATCAGCAAAGATCTGTAGTAGGACATGGTGGTGGGAAGAACCAAGGAGGCAACCACATTTGGATTCTGGATTAAAAGACTGCAGCAAGTAATAAATAAGCAATTTATTTATTAAATTATAAAAAAAATCACTGCTGGACTCCACCAGATGTTAAAACACCTCCATATTTTTGGATGAACTTGGGTGAGGAGAAAAGTACAAAACTTTTACCAGGGAAGAAAATTTTGAACACACTGTGGAAATGTCAGAGAAGATTCATACCTTAGAGGAGGCTATCTCCATGTAGTGCCTCAGGTGAAAGCAGAATCAGTATCTTGTCTACAAGTAATTGACTATAGCAGCCACTTTTTGGGAAAAGTCTAGCAAAGAAGTGTATGCTAGACTTGTGACTGTCCAAGAAAAAGGGAAATAGTTTTAATCATCTAGTTTTTTAAATTTTTACAGGAGTAAGAAGGATAATGGAGTAGGATGAAGGGAGGGGATGAAGCTCAGACATAAAATGAATTAAGTGATCCAAGTACAAAGCATGTATTTGGTATAATTTCCCTTCAATGAGTTTTAAAAAATAATAATACAAATATCTGGTGGTTTAAAGCCAGAATATATTTTACTCCTGGAAATAGTGACATGTGGGAGGCACACAGAGGCCTCTAGAATGCTAGCTGATCTCTGTTTCTTGTTATGGATGCTGGTTCATTGAATGTGCTCACTTTGTGAGACTTCGTCTAACTGTAAACTTAGGATTGGTAAAATTTCTGTTTTACACACAAACACACACACACACACACATGAATTACTGAAATAATTTAATAATAAGCTTATATCAATATAGCAAGGAGAAAGAAGAACACACATGAACACATCTTAAAACTTGGAGACAGGACCAGAAGGACAGTGGGCCTGGCATTAGATCTGTGTATTAGGGAAGCATAGAAGGTGAGCTACTCACCCACCTCCTAGTTCTGATCTTTGATCTCTGGAAAGGAAGAGCAGTGACTGCAGAGTGTGGAAAGTTTCCTTGCTGTTTATACATATGTTATGGTTCAGAGCACATAAAGAGAAGCAGAAATACTAAAACCCGACTCTCCCTCTTTCTTCAGATCTCCTGTTTTACCTTTTTGCCTTACCCAGCAGGAAGCTATATGGAAAGGGAGCCTGAATGCTGAATTCATAGGACTTAGTCTTTCAGATATAAATCAAGGAGAGAGAATAGACCAAAATGGACAAATAACACAATTATAGAAAAGAATTAAATACCTTGTAGGATGCTCCATTACTGATGTTCTCAGTACAAGTAAGTACATTGGCACTTTCTTCATATGCTTGCTTGACACAACAGTGGGACTAAGCAGAACTAGCTGAATTCCAAAAGCCTGCTGAAAGTACACAGAGCTCTGGGATTGGTTGGAAGTTCAAAAGTATCTCATAGCGATGGGGTTGTGGTTCAGTGGTACAGCACTTGCCTAGCATGTGAGGCACTGGGCTCGATTCTCAGCACTACATATAAGAAAATGAATAAAATAAAGGTCCATCAATGTAAAAAAAAAATACTATCTCCTAGGTTTACATATTTAAGTGGTAGAAAGATAGGAGTCTGCTTTTCACTTATGTTCATTTTGGCATCTAGGTCTGCTGCTTTATCACAGACATATTCCTTCTTAAGTACGTCTACTTAAAGATATCTTCTGAAATTAACATGCCACTGTTGAACTGTCAACAGCTGGAAATGTGTGTTTAATTGTTCTTCCAGCAGAGAAAATATGTTGCACCCATCCCATTGGGACCATTGCTTGCTTTCCTGGGATGTTTGACCAGACTTAATGGTGTGATTTGTGTTAGTAGAACAGCTTTGTTGTTGGTGGTGTTGATTTTTTTATGCAGAGCTAATTGTTTCATACAATTAGATCCATAACCTTGTGCCATTAACAATTTTCTAAACAACTGAGAATCAGTCTACATCCTTTTACTTAAGTGGTGAGAATTCAGTGTGATTCTCACCCATTAAGTAAATTATCTTGGTTTCCTCTGTTTTAATTATAATTTATAAAGCAGGTGACTTTTTTACTCATAGTAAACCTATGCACACTATTTTTTCATTCTGATTATGTTTCTATTTTCTTTTCTGTTCTATACATATGAATATGCACGTTTCTTTTTTATCAGTACATCTCAATTATATAGAATGATGGATTTCATTGTGGCATGTAGATGCATATATGAAAACACAATTACACTTTTCTTTTTTTGAAGGCTTTATTTCTCTAAAGTAAATAAAAATAGCAAGTGTATCTTTAAATGTTTTTTTTTTAAATAACAGGTAATTTAAGATGCAATATTCTGTAGACAATATATATTTATGGTTTATAAATATATTACATGAATCAATAGGAATCTTAAAATGCATATTGGATATCAATATGTTAATCATAATTCTCATTGACATTAAAACTGGTTTCAGTGCTGTGTTCAGAAAGACACAGTTAAATTTGCAGCTTAACATCTCATTTTAAAAGCTAAATGTGTTATAAGATAATACAAAGATAAAATCTCCAAGGTTGTAAAACATGTTTATATTTACTCACTGCTATTCTTGAAATTGAAATGAAGTAAACTTATAGCTTTGTGTCTAAATCAGTAGTAAATTTGTCAAATTTCTGCATTAGAACATATTTGAAATTTTCTAACAAAAACAAGTAAACAAAATTTGTTTTAATACTGCTTTAAAAACTCAGGGACTGTTGGATGCACTGGCACACATCTATTTTCCCAGTTGCTCTGGAGGCTGATGCAGGTGGATCACAAGTTCAAAGCCAGTTTCAGCAATGGCGAGGTGCTAAGCAATTCAGTGAGATGCTGTCTCTACATAAAATACAAAATAGGGCTGGGGATGTGGCTCAGTGGTTCAATGCCCTTGAGTTTAATCCCTGGTAACATTCCCCAAACAAAACAAAACTACGTGCCTTTAGTTGGCTTCAATATTTACCTCCCAGAACACTCAAGTCAGATTATCAGTAGCACATCCACCTATGGCAGTATCCAACTACAAATGGTTAGTTTTACTATGTTTTACACAATTTGAGGAGAATCAAAGTGCAGGCCCATTGCTTTCATGTTTATGCAGCATAGCTATAAATTTTTAATTAAACAAGACTTAAGTTACAAAAACAGTTAAAAAACTGACTGTTTATAAGTTCTCTAAGTACTTATGGCATTACTCCCAATGAAAGAACATTTGGGGGACCTAATGAGTTAATATTGTGGGGTAAATATGAGCACTGTAAAAGATTTCTCTCCTTTAGTTTAAAAAACTCTTGCTGACACAGGGATCCTATTTGTGGCTGTGGCTCTATTGCCCATTAGAGTATGTGACATGCAGTTGATCCTTAATACATTTCTACCTGGTGAGCCAACAGATGTATATCATCTGGGCACTGGCAGACACAGAGTGCTGATTAAAGTAAATGTCAGATAGTTAAAATAGTACCCACAATAGCATAAATGCCTCTTTAGAGGCTAGGGCATTTTTGGTAAATGACGTTTTATCTAAATAGGGTAAAGAAAACTAATATGGTTGCATGTAGAAATTTATAGATTAGAAAATGAAACACTCAAACATCAAAGATATTAAAATTAGCACTTATGAAATATTTATGCTACAAAAATTCTGGTTTATAGTTAATTTGCTAGAAGTGTTTTTGTTATTGTTCTTTGTTTTAAAAATATATTGGCCTTTTTTTCTTTCACTTATATTGAAAACCTTATATTAAAGAGATTATTAAAAACTTGACAAAATAATAAAAAATAGATAAACAAATCTCTAATGTTTTCGATTTCTAAATTCTCTTGAACTATTCCCTGTTCTCTTCCATATGAGTTTACCTGGATTAACTGCAATACCAGTGGAAATTATTTTTCTTTCTTTTTGTAGCACATTCTATAATTAACTTCTTTGATATAGATACTACGATGTTGTCAAAATACATACAATGTATTACATAATGAGTTTAATTTGACCTACTTGATTGTACTAAAGTAATTTTTCAATATATTAACTGCTTTGTCCTGAAATGTTAGGTCATAGGTTACAATAATAGAGAGGTTTAAAGGATACCTAACACATACTTTTCCTTTCTTTGCCTTGGAAATGGTCATTTCCTTTTCAGACAATAAAAAATTAACGTTAGTATATTTTCAAAGCATATACACTTAAATGTTTATGTGCTTTTGTGATTTAACATCCAGCATATATTCCATAGTAGAATAACTGCTAAATGAAGATTTTATCACAACCAAATTGTCTATGGTTTATTAGATAAGTACAACCTCTCTATACAAATCTATATTGTTGATTACATAGGCAGTCTTAATTATTATCCAAGTATTATATTTTAAATTTCAAAATATTATCTAATTATTGTTCAGTGTTCATTATTATCGATTATGCATTATTATTATTTACATGAACTTCTCTACAATCCTTTCGGGCACCAGAATTTTACTACTATTCATATTAACTAAAGCAGATCATGAAAAATAGGAAGCACTAAGTTAAAGAAGAGAGCCTAAAAGACAGCTTGCATTGCAGCAAGGAAGCCTCGATGACAGTTTTTGCTACTTAGAATTACCTGTCTTTCCAATATGTAGTTTTAAACACAGGCAGATTTCTTCATGATCAGGAGTTATCCTGGCATGAAGCTGAAACCTCATTATTTGAAGCGGCACTTCCTATGAATGAAGTAGAATTTTCAAGCTAAAAGGTTTTTTCAAGAAAATTTGCTCTTAATATATCTCAATTAAGCTACAAGTTCTCTTAGTGAAAATAAGGATAAATGTGGGGAAATATAAAAGAAGAAGATAGGGCATTGTCAAAAACACAAATCAACGGAAACCTTACAAGAACAGGCAAATAGAAGGTCTGAGACGGAAATGGGCTGGAAATTAATTCTAGGCACAGTACCAAATACGCTTTAAGTCTAACTGCAATAAAACCAGAGAGGAAACTTCCTTTTTCAATAGCATGGTGGATTAAGCGATCTAAATAACATTCTGTTTGAAAACCTCTAGAAAAGATGAAAATATAAAGTCCCTGTCTTTTTAAATCCTATCCAGCTGAACTCACGGAAAAATTCAGAAAATGCCTACAGAACTAAAACAAAGATGAATGGAAGAAAAGGAAGGTAAGCACATTGGCTGGTGCTGGAGTGCTCTTGGTGGGCCTTAACCATGTGGGGAAGGAAGGCCAGCCCTTGGACTACTGTGGAGTGGAGAGCGGAAAATGATTTTATTGCCTAAATTGAAAGCCCTCAAATGACTACACAGTACTATCAGTCAAATGTATGATCTAAGAAAATAAAACTCAGTGGCAGAGTCAGAAAACAAATTTTTTCTTTCAATTTCAGCTCTGAGATAGTTTTTAAAAACTAAGTTTTGAAATGTAAGTCTGTCACATCTGAGCTTTTGTTACAAATTCTTCATAATCAAAGAAGTTCCAGCGTAAGAAATTAGCAAAAAGAATACCAGGCATTATCCTAGGTGAGTTATAACAATTAGTTTTATTGCAGAAACAAATACAAAACCTTTTTGGGGGTAAAGGAGTTCAATTTAAGCTTTAAAAGTAATACTGAAATGATTTTGAATTGTAAAATTCCAAATATACTAGGAAAAAACATTACCATGGATTAGAGCAAGACAAGACAAATATCATTTAGTCCCAGAATTTCATATAGCAAATTTAACAGAGAATTATGTAATACATAAAATGATTAAGCATAATAAAGAAATAAAAATCAGGTGACACAACAGAGTATCTTAAAATTACATAAAACAAATGGAAATTATGCAAGTTAAAATTTTATAAGCAAGTAAAATCACAAATTAATAATTATATGAAGAGAGAAAGTAGCCAAGAAAGATGAGAAAATGAAAAATAGGAAATAAGTGTTGAGAAAAGTAGAAAATAGCGTGAAGGATCTGGCATATGTCTACCAGGAGTTACAGATAGAGACAGAAAATAGATATTGAAATGTTTGAAATTTTTATCTAAAACTCACAAGTATTATGTAAAAAAGTAAAAAAAAAAAAAGAAAGGAAGAGAGTAAATAAATCAGTATGTGGAGAAACCCTAGTAAATCATACAGCTTCAACGTCAAAGTGAAAGTCTTAAAAAGAGTAAAAAGATCTTCAAAGAAATAGCATTTTAACAGTATTAGCAAAAATATAAGCTAGAATTCAATATTACCATTACAGTGCTGAGAGAAAGGAATTTTCATCACTGAATACCACACCTAATTAAACTATCGTGCAAAATGAAAAGAAAAATATTATTTTTGAAAAGACTGAAAAAACAAAGATGCCTGAGAAATTTACTGCCAAAATACAGATCTAAGTTATTAATGAAGAGGAAATAAATCTCAGACTAAAAGAATGATTGTAAGAAGGAATGATGGGCAAAGAAACAGTTATATTTTAGATAATGGAAATATAAAACTATAATAATATTTATTCATTTGAATTTTTAATGCAAGAACCACAATAACACCTAATATTAAATACATGTAAATGTAATGAACAGAATTAATTCATTATAAGATTCTTATATTATTTAAGTAAAAAGCAGAAATACTACTAAATTCTATTCTTTATGATAAAAACTATACATATTAAAATTTAAGGATTTTAATAACAGAAGTAAAATGTACAGCTTTCATAACAAGAGTTGATAAATAATTGAATTTTTAAAGTCTTAATCATCCTCAACAAAGACAGGGTAAATAAGCTGGAAAGTAGATAACACTAAGTATTATGGAAAAAATATGACTATATTAATACATTCTAAATATTCAAATGCATTAAGTCACTAGATGAACACAAACTTGTCAGGTTGGAGCTTGAAGCTAAAAAAATCAACATATGCTATTTAAAAGGGTCATAAATAAAATATAAGAATACAGAGATATTGAAATTAAAAGGCAATTATCAAGTTAAAATGATGTGGCCCAGTGTAGCTATAAGATAAAATTATATTTAAGTCAAAAAACTATTGCATATACCCGATTAAAATTCAATAATGAATTTAAATGAAATTTAAAAAATAGTATAATGCATTTCCTTACGGTATTAAATAAAACAATGAGAAGTGACATAATTGTCCTTATTTCTTCTCCTTACTTATAATGTAATTTGTGAACTTTATTTTTTTTGATATATGTAAAGCATAAGAATTATAACCTAAAACATTCAAAATAACATAATCTCATAAATAGATTTTTAGGCACTATTTGACAAATACTGGTCACACAACTCTCTCAGAAATTATTAGAGCAGACAGCAATATTAGGGAGATCAGAAAACATTAGCTATATAATTGACATGTTTCAGCTACTATACAATATGAACAATATATAACCTTTAAAAGTATGCATTGTAAATTTTAGAAGAATTTGTATCATAAATACCTAAGTTACTACAGGGCAATGAAACTAGAAATTTTTTAAAATTCCTATAGATATTCATACACCATAGCTATAGCAATGTTTATATGTTATAATATAAATGCTTATATTTTAGAAAATGCTTGCAATCAATGAAATAGAAATAAGGTTGACAGCTAGAGAGAGCTACAGAGTAAGCAGAAGAAAATAGAAGAAAGAAATAAAGTAGAAAAATTAAGGAACCCAATGCAAACTATTGTAGTATGGATTAATAAAGCTGAAAAATGATTTATAAACATTTTTAAGGTTATACTACTGGGACAATTTCCAAAGAAAATGCAAAGAGATAGCTGTGCTCCCATATTTATTGCAGCACCATTCATAATAGCCAAGATATTGAATCATCCAAGTGGCCAGCTACAGGTGGGTAAAGAATAAGTGATACACATACACAATGAATTATTATCCATGCACAAAAATAAAGAAGTCTGTCATTTACATCATCATGAATGAACCAGAGGGCATCTTGTTAAGCCAAATAAGCCAGGCACAGAATAACAAATGCACCCACACGTTGTCACATGTGCAAGTTAAAAAGCTGATTTAATAGTAGTGGAGAACAGAATAGTAAACACTAGAGGCTAGGAAGAAGGTTCTAGGAAGGAAAGGAGGAAAGATGCATCAAGGTAAACTGGATAGTGAGTACTAAAATACAATTAGATAGGATCAATAAATTCTAGTGTTCTGTGCCACAGTAGGTTGACTATGGTTTACAACAATTTCTTACATTAAAAAAAAAAAAAAAACTAGAAGGGAGAAACTCAAAACTTTCTACCACAAGGAAGTAATAAACATTTAAGGAGATGAAAATGCTGATTATCCTGATTAGATCAATATACATCATGGTGTTGTGTAACTATGAGGTATTCCCTGAAAGCTCATGTGTGAGACAATGCAAGGATGTTCAAAGGGATTAAATTATGAGAGTTGTAGCCTACTCAGTGGATTAATCTGCTAATATAGATTAACTGTGAGGGTGGCACCTTTATGCAAGTAGGTTGTAGCTGGAGGAAGTAGCTCACTGGAAACATGACTTTGGGGTTTATATTTTGTGCCTGGTGAATGAATGAAGCTCTCTGCTTCCTGTTTGTCCTAATCTACTTCCCTCTACCACAAACTTCTGCCATGATGTTCTGCTTATCTTGGGCCTAGGGTTTTGGAGTTGTCCAAAGGTCAACTGAACCTCTGAAACCCTGAGTCAAAATAAACTTTTCTTCTCTGTTACTCTTGATCACAGCAAAGCAAACTTGATTAATACACAATGTGTGCATCAGTTTATCACACTGCAGTCCATAAATATGTACAATTATTATGTCAATTAAAAAGTTAAAATGTAAAAAAACAAATATACCTACTGAAAAAAAAGAAGTCATTCCTCTACTCAAAGAACTCATCATCTACTAGTGAAAGAAACAAACAAATAAATGTATTAAACTAAAGAATAAAAAAGCCCTAGGTAAAATTAATAAAGCAAAACTGTAGAAGGGAAAATTTTAGACAAATGGGGACTAACTCCAAATGGATACAAAGAAACTTGAAAATTGAAAGAACAATAAAAACAAAAAGAAAATGCAGCTAATTATAAAAACTTAGACATTAGGAAAGTATAACATAAATATTAAGATTCAGACAGGAATAGAAAATGTGGATGGGTTTATACATTTTAATATCAACTGAAAAGTTCAAATATCAACTGAAAAGCTATTAGTCCTAGCTACTTTTAGAATTAAGTCCTAAATATTACTATTTTAAAATAAAAACTCTTCCAGAAAACAGAAAAAGAAGAAATGTTTGCAACTAAAGTTATGAAGCCAGTAATCAGAGTATTATAATGGAACAAGGCTATTGTGAGATAGGGAAAAATATAGACCATTCTTATTCTAATATGGTTAGAGATGGTGGAGCACATCTTGGCTGAGACACATCATCCCACAAATGCACATATTTGTGCAGCTATTCGCATACCAAACTATCTACACAAGAACTAAAGAAGTCAGCTGGAAGAACACAACAGCAACTTTTAGTATTATAAAAAGATAAGTTGTCTTGAAGAAGTTTACAAAAAAATAAGGAAACTTTTTGCCTGCATCACTCTTCCTCCAATTATAGGCACACTAGAGAGACACAACTATAGCTTGGGGGAGTGAGAGGACATTAAGTCCATGCCTAAGGCCAGAAACCCAGTACCAGATGCATCACAGTGAAACCCAGAGCTGGGAAGTTAGGCCCAGCACCAGGGAGAAATCAAAGAACCTGCTCAGCAGAGCTGATAGAGCCTCTAGACAACCCTGGTGCCAGGCATAGACCTTTATGTTGGTGAGAGAGACTCATGTTTCAGGCAGCATCACTGCCAGCTCTAGGGGGGCCTAGGGTATTCCTGAATCCAATACTATCAGGTCCCCAAGGTTGTGAGACTCAGGTAAGACCTACCTTTGTATTAGCCTTGGCAGCCAAGTGCTCCAAGAGTCTGTCTGTCTGTAAGTTTTGTTTTTCTTTCTCTTGTATAACCTGGATACCCCTAAGACTGCAGATCCTTGCATCTATGAGGTTCAGACAGGACCCAACCTTAAATCAGCTTTTGTGTTCAGGGGCCCCTTCTTACCAACACTATCCTGGTATCAAGCAGCATAGCAGCATAGTTCGATAGAGACTCAATTCATTGCATTCAAGAAGGGAGTAAGATAGCATAATAAACATAAGATTTTTCCTTATAACTTAGTATCAGGGTGGAGAAAATTAACACTGGGCAGTTTCTAAAAGTACAATCCCTAGGTCTGCCTACAGACCAGGGTTCTGGGACAGCTCTGTGGTCAGGCATGACTCGAAGCTCTGGTCTATCAGATTTCTGTTCTGCCAGTGTTATTTGTAGTTGGTGGCAATAGACTTGGCACATGTGTACACCTCAGTAATAGGCAGTGCATAGCAGTATAGCCCTTAATCTCTACCCTAGTTCTGTGCTGGTCTTGGCAGGATGTTGACTTGGAACATAATATAATTTTGTGGCACTGGTGTCCATAGGTATGTCATAGAAGCCTGCAGTGCCTGAAAACAGATTGATCACTGTGGAAGATGTGTCTGTGCTGACTTTAGTCTCAAGGAGAGTCTTGCAGAAATAGACTCTTCTTTTTAGATATTTCCCCAGTTCACGTTGAACAACACGCCCACTTTGGATTTGGGACAAACGGGATCTTAGATCACCCTCTAGTGTTGAAACAGTGAAGAAAAAAAATACAACAGATTTGTAACAAACTTGGCCTCAGTCTACCCTCTAGTGCTAAAATACTGGAAGTGACTACACATTCAAACAAAATAGGCCAGCTTTGAATTTCTGTAAAGACAGGAACAGACAAAGCCATAGTATGAAAACTGGAATAAATATCCAGTCCTACAACGCTCAGATATCACATGCCAACAGGCATGAAGAACTTTGAGGAAACTATCATCTCACATCAAAACACAGTGTGAGAATTCATCAGATAGTAATAGTTGAACTTAAAACATCTCTATGAAGGAATTTCAATAAATTAAAAAAAAAAAAAACAGAAAAAAAATTCAATACTCTAACAGAGAAAACTTTGAGAGGGAAGCAATTGGGAATGATCAAACAAACCCAGAAATACTTGAGCTTAAAACTGAGCAAAGTGAAATTAAAAACATAATAAACTACATCAATAGTGGGCTAGATCAGAGGAAAACCTTAGTCAAATCAAAGATAAGCTTTTAAAAAATGCACAGAGGAAAAAAAAGAAAAAAAATAAGAGGAATGAAAAAAGCTTATTCAAAATTTTAAGATAGCACTTAAAAGCAAATATTAAGGTTTTGGGGGCTTAACAAGGATTTCAAAATGCCAACAAGTTGGAAAGCTTATCAATGAAATATAGAAAATGTCCCAAACCTAGAAAATGGTAGAAATATCCATTATACAAAGGTCACCAGTTAGATTTAACTCAACCCAAGACATGAAGAAATTTTGAAGGTGAACGTTAAAGAAGGGTTTCTCATGAAAGCCAAAGAACACAAACAAATAACAGTAAGTGTGCACCAAGTCATCTGAGAGAAGATTTCTTAGCACAAAGCTTATAGGCCAGTAGAGAGTGGCATGAGATAGTCACAATAACTGATGACATAATGATAAAGCAATCAAATCAGCAGGAGAAAATAATAAACCTAAATATATATGCAACCAATATCAGAGCACTCAAACATATAAAGCAAATACTAATAGAAATAAAAGGAGAGAATTCAATATAGTAATAGTAGGGGATATTAACACCACATTATCAGCAATGGATGTATCATTGATCAGAAAATGAAAACAGAAACAACACAGTTAAATTGTACTATAGGACTACTGATGGACCTAACAGGCATCTACAGAATACTTCATATAATAGCTGGAAAATGCACATCCTTTTTCATAAGCACACAGAACTGCCTCCAGGATAGATCCTATGATAGTCCACAAAATAAATCTTAACAAATTTTTTAAAAATTGAAATTACGTTGATTAACTTTTGTAACCCCAACACAAAAAAAATATAAATCAGTATAAAGAAAAACTTGGGAAACTATAAAAATACATGGAAATGAAGCAACTTACACCTGAACAAACAATAAATCAAAAGAAGACTCAAGGTGATTATCAAAAATTTTCTTGAAACAAATAAAAATAGAGACACAACACACTAAAACCAAGATACAGAAAGAAAAGGTATATTTAGAAGGAATTTTTATGGCAATGAATATCTATATGAAAAATTAGATCTCAAAATGAAAAACCTATCACTATTCAGAATAAAACTAGAAAAGCAATAACAAACCAAACCCAAAAGTAATTGAAGAAAAAAAAACAGTAAATATCAAAGCAGAAATATATAAAATGGGGACAAAAAATTTACAATTAAGAATCTTCACAGCAAAAGAATGAAGGGACAGCTTACAAAGCAGAAGAAAATATTTGTGAAGTATTTTTTAAAAGGACTGATACTCAAGATATATAAGGAATTCCAAAAATCAAGCAATGAAAAATCAGTTAACCAAATTTTAAAATGGGCAATAGACCTAAACAGTCATTTCTACAAAAAAACAATAGACATGGACATGATCAATAGGGATATGCAAAAATGTCCAATATCACTAATCACCAGGGAAATGCAAATCAAAAGTAAAATATTATCTCATCCAGTTTGAATAATTATTATCAAAAAGAAAAACAACAACAACAACAACAACAAAAAACTAACAAATGCTGACCCGTAAGGATGGGAACTCTCACAGACTTTGGTGAGAATGAAATTAGTACAGTCATTATGGAACTCCCCCAATTATGGAGACTGCCCCCAAAATTTAAAAATGAATTAATGATCAGTTAATCTAATAGGTACATATCCAGGAAAAACGGAAGAAATTTTGCAGAGACATCATCACTCCTATATTTATTGCAGTATATTCATAATTGCCAAGAAATATAAACAACCTAAATGTCCATTCACTAATTAGTGGACAAAAAAGCATTGTGTGTATACACACAATGGAGTATTGTTCACTCACAAGAAAAATTAAATCTTCTCATTTGCAATAACATGGATGGAGTAGAGATCACTTTGTTGAGTGAAATAAGCCAGGCACAGAAAGACAATTATTACATGATCTTTCACATACATGTAATCTTAAAAAATTGATCTCATATAAATTGAGAGTCAAATGATGGTTGCCAGAATCTGGTGAGAATAGGCAGGAGCAAGGGATGAGGATAAGTTTAACTAAAGGTACTAAGGTACCATTGGATAAGAGTAAGAAGTTCTGATGTGAGAGATGCTAGATAACAATGACACACTGTTTATCTCAAAAAGGCAGAATAAAGGGCATCTAGGTTGGTTCCACAGTCTTGCTATTGTGAACTGTGCTGCTATGAACATCGATGTAGCAGTGTCCCTGTAGCATGCTCTTTTTAGGTCTTTAGGGAATAGACC
>NW_025999982.1:30392054-30416124 GCF_001458135.2 Marmota marmota marmota | reverse complement strand
ATGGCAATATGTAAATCAATGGATGTGTAACTGATGTGATTCTGCAATCTGTGTATGGGGTGAAGGTGGGAGTTCATAACCCACTTGAATCAAAGTGTGGAATATGATATGTCAAGAAATTTGTAATGTTTTGAACAACCCACAATAAAAAATTAAAAATAAAAAAAAGGCAGAATAAAGGATTTTGAACTTTTTAGCTACAAAGAAATAATAAATGTTGAGGAGATAGATATGTTTAACTTGACTTAAACATTAGACATTATATTCAGGTATGAATCTATCACATAGTGCCTAATTAATACTTATAATTTTATGTTTCAGTAAAAATAAAATAAACAAAAATGATTACAAATATTATGAACTAAGTAATAGAAAATGAATCTTAACTTTTTAAAAATTACATCAAGACTACGTCAAGTTTATCACAGGAATGCAAGAATGGTTTTATATTAAAAATTAAGTGGTGTAATTCACCATAATAACAAAATAAAACCATTATTGTGATTGTAAAAGCACTCTAACTTATTTTAACTGATAGTCAAAATGATTTAATCATGCATAAAACATGTAGACAAATAAGTAAAATACTGATTTAGGAAAACAACAGTAAAATGAAACAAAATTCGCTAAGAACATAAGACACTAAAAATCTCTGCCCTTAATTGTATCATTTCATATAATAAACAGCAAAACTTAATAAAAACAAAGAAAAATCTGTCACACTGAAAATCAAATGGTAATAGTTCAACTTGCCTGTTGGAAATTATATTCATTAAACAAAATATAAGTGGAGATAGAGAAAATTTGAAAATGTTAACAAATTTTAAAATATGTTAACTCGCTTATCTCCACACACATATATACAGATCTGAAAATAAGTAAACAGTGCAAATATGCTCTTTCCAAACAAACACTGAGCATGCAGTAGTCCTGCTACCAGTAGTTATTATTTTTTTTAAAAAAAGACTATTAAAAAAACTACTATAAAAAGCAAATCTAAAACTTTGTCAATGTGAGAGAAACATACAAATTACATCATTAGCATTAAAGATCAAAACAGAGAGAACTACTCCATCCTTGTGGCTCAATGTGGTAATTGCCACATTCACTTCAGTATTTCCATCTCTCTAAGTTTTCAATGTTCTGCCTATACCTCATATTAGGGAAATTTAAACATTCCAACCACATATGTATAAGACAGCCTTAACTCCCACTTTGAATTTGCTAATTTAGCAGAATATCAATGCCCATTCTATTTTCTTAGTCTAACACATTCAATTTTTAATCTTAAATGAATGTTCCCCTATTAATAAATTTGACATGACATTTAATTCTTTTGGGGCTAACACCCTTAAAATCTATTCATGTTTACCATCCCTCTTACACATAGGTGAATGCAGATTGTATAGGCCATGCTGGCAAAAAGTTATTTTTTAAAAAAAATTAGTTTGGATCTAATTTTCATAAAAAATCCAGGGGTATAATGGAGGTAAGGTGGCTATCACAGGTGGAAACTTTCACTTTCTTTTGTGATGAAGAGGAAAGCTCTTACTGGTGAGGAAATGAAGAAAAAAGAGATTTACCTCTTGGAAAGGGGAATTCAAGGGGCTTTAAAAGTCAAAAGTGATCAACCTTGTGTCTTTCTTCCCAATGTTCATCCACACACTTGAGTCTGATTCCTTTCCACCAATGCCCTTAGTTTAACAAGAGACTAAGTTTGTTTTTTTTTTTTAAATTTTTTATTGTTGGCTGTTCAAAACATTACATAATTCTTGATATATCATATTTCACACTTTGATTCAAGTGGGTTATGAGCTCCCATTTTTACCCCAAATACAGATTGCAGAATCACATCAGTTACACATCCATTGATTTACATATTGCCATACTAGTGTCTGTTGTGTTCTGCTGCCTTTCCTATCCTCTACTATCCCCCCTCCCCTTCCCTCCCCTCGCCTCTTCTCTCTCTGCCCCCTCTACTGACATTCATTTGTCCCCCTTGTATTATTGAGACTAAGTTGTTTGAATATTTGGCCTAACAACTGTGGAACTGTCAGCTAAGCAGGATCTCCTCATTTCAGTTATAGGAGCTGGAGAGTGATCTTGAATCGAGGGCAATTGTTCATCTGCCCTCTTGTTTGGATACTCACAGCTTTCAGTTTCTCCTTTTCCTTACCCCAGATCTATAGGATCATGGGAGCAAGTGAGCTGTGGTGATTTTTGTCCCCATAATGACTGCGTGCTATGTCCTCTTCAGCTTGTGCTGCAATCCATACATGCCTGATGGTCACTTGAGTAAGTGTGATGAGACTACAGAAAGAAGAGGAGAAAAAGAAGTACTAGAACCTGCAGTGAGAAACAGTATTTGCAGTGGTCAGCTTGATGACTTTCAGTTGAGGGAGGCAACAGCCAATCCAAACCAGTTGAGAGGAAATAGGTTTAAGTGCTCTGAACTCACTCGTCTCATTCCCTCTGATTTTTTTTCCTACTGTTTCCAGCTGGAAGCTGGTAACATTCATTAGATTCCTAATGAAAGAGTAGAGAGTGGGCTCTTGTCTTGCATACTCAGTAAGAAGATTATGAAAATTCAAATCACCAATGATTGATGCATAAGTCATTTTATTCAATGACCTTTTCTGAGTAAGCCTTCTGTAAGTTGATAATTACTACAAAGTTGGGATCCAGTTAGTTCATATATGATACATCAAAATATTCTTACATTAAATCAAAGTTCTTTGAGAATAATATAAAATGCGTTGTCAAGCAATCATTTCTTTCTTTGCTTTTTTGCCATGCTGGGGATCAAACCCAGAGCCACATGCAAGCTAGGCAAGCCTTATTACCAATGAATGCAGTGAAATATATTAGCATTTCATATGAATGTTACTCACGGACAATCCTTATAATTTCCAAGTAGAGATAGAACTTTTTACTTCTCACATTTAATATTTAAAGCATATGGGACTTACTTTAACCAACAACACAATTTCTACATTAGAATTCATTTTTAAGAATTTATGTACTAATTGACTGAAATCTAAAACTGCCAAGGGTTTGCATAGAACTTGTGAAATTTCATAGAGAAAGAGTTCGACATATGTATTAACTGTCTGTTCTTTTTTGTAGTGCTGGGAGTTTAACAGAGGCCCTCACTCTCACACATTCTAGCAAGGGCTCAACTACTGAGCTCCAATCCCAGCCCTATCTTTCCTTCTTATGTCTATGAGTTTCATTCCAGTACTAAGATATGTCACCTAAAATAAAATAATATTTTCTCAAGTCATAAATGTTTCCTGCAATTCAACATTTAAATATATCTCCATATCCTTTACAGTGATAATCACATCCCAACATTTATAGTATACTCATTATATGCTTGGGATCAGAGATCTTCATATGCCTTAATTTAATCCTCACAAAAATCCTGTGAGTACCTATTTAGCTTTTAAGTGTCTTTTAGTAAATTAAAGCTAAAGATATTGTCCACACTTTTGACTATTACAACACACACAGAATGCATATGGCAATTTCTCTGGTTTAGTAAAATTCTATGGAAAATATTTTTGGTCCTTAAAACAGTTTGTGTGTGTGTGTGTGTGTGTATGCACATATGCACATTTCAGAATATAAATATTATTCAACTTATGTATCTTAAAATTTAAAAAACAAGATTTTTACAGCTTAAAATTAAATTCAGTGTGCAATAGGCATGGCTCTGATACCTGATACTATCTACTTCGTCTGCTCACTTTACATGGTTTTTATTCTGTTTTAAGTCTCCTACAGCTGTATTTGCACTAAGTTCAATATACCTTCCATTCTGTTTGAAATATATAGCATATGCATTCTCAATAAATAAAAAAAAATCTCAATAGCTTGCCAGTATTCTCAGTGGGAACTCTGGCTTTACTTATTAGAGATATAGAGACATTTTGCTTCCATCCACAGGAATGTATCATTAAAAGCAATTTCAGGCATATGAAAAAGAAACAATTGTCAGGCATAGCTAGACATTGGATTAATATGTGAATATATACTATGGATATTAATGAAGATGTAAAAGCCCTTATGCATATTCGTTATTCCTCATTGTCGTTTTTTCCATATGTGAATGTAGCTACATACATGTATAAATGGTAAGAGTGACTTTTTGATATAAGTATGTAGGACTACATAAACATATATTGTTGCCTTTTATATTATGGGACAGTCTTGCTGAAATTATAGGTAAATCCATATGAGATGCCTCACCTACAACTTATAAAGTCTACTAGTTTAAATAAATTGTATAATCCATTTTGATAATAAAAATAATACAATAACCAAGGGCAATATCTTCAGTTTTTATATAGGATGAGCTTGACTTCTTTTTGGCCCTGAAACTAAGAAAGTGCTCAAGGAATATGAAATGGGGGACATGAGACAGCTGAAAGTGCCCCCTACTAGCTGAATCTGGAGCAATGTAATCATCAAACTACATAGTGGTAGTAATGCATTATAAATTATTGAATAAAATAGAAATACATTGGCTCATAGTGATATATGTCAATAAAGAACTGCAAGCTCATTTTTATGGTAGAATGCCAAACATTCAATGGCAAAAAATTGATGAAGTTAGGAAAATCATCAATTTGGGAAACATATAGTATTATATATACTAATAATTTTAAGGTATAAATTATTAAATTTTGGAAACATGAAACTAGTGCTCAGAATTTGATAGTATATATGATATGTATACAATGTATATTATATATAATACTATAATTGGCATAGTATTATACTATTATTCATATTGTATTATATATGATATGAATTATATATTGTATAATATTATATATAATAATATAATCTACATAGCACTATTATATATAGTATACAATATATAAAGCATATCATATATAATGGTATAATGCTATGAAGACTATGTTTTATGTATATAATAATATATATATATTTATATATATATATATACTCCCAAATACTTTTTAAAAATACAAAATAATCACTTCACAATGAAGAAATGTGGAAAACATTATCTTTATCAAATGATCAAAGTTAAGATCAATGATAATGTGACAGAGCCAAAGCACATTTGTATACATATAAATACATTATTATATAATGGATATACATGACTTTTTAATAGTTTTAATATTTTTTCTCTAAGATATTATTTGGGCAAATGTGTCTAAATCTATAAAAGTTTTATCAATAATGATATAAATTAAAAAAAACTTTTTCTTAGTAAATACATAATAAACCATATAGAGGTAAAAGAGTATCATGTCTGGAACTTAACTCTCAATTGGAAATAATTAATATGTGAATATAATCATGCATAGATTAATAATAAGGCAAATATATCACAATCTTTACAACTGGGGATCTTGGAAGAGTAGCATATGGAAATTTTTTTAAATGATCTTTAGCTTTTGTGTAAATCTGAAATTAATGGAGAAAAATACAATAAAACGAAAATATGTTTTATTAAGTTTATAGGTCTGCTATAACTAACTATTACAGACTGAATGCTCTAAACCACAGAAATTTATTTTCTCCCAATTATGGATAGTAGAAATCCAAAATCAGGCTGGTTATGTTGAGGGCCCTCTCCTTGGCTTGTCAATGATCTTTTTCCATAATCTTCATGTTGTGTGTAGCAGTGTCATGAAAGACATTAGTTAAACTAGAATAGTTCCCACTATGATGATAGTTTCATATTTATTGCCCATTTAAAGACTCCTGTCTTCAAATAGAGCCATATTTTGAAGTACTAGAGATTATGACTTCAAAATATGAATTTGGGAAGTAAACAATAGAGCACATGACATATATCATAAATCCTCAACATTAATTAATGATATTTCATGGCTAATTGATATGAAAAATTCTTATTTGTAATAAATTTCTTAGGTAATTACAAAACTGTACTACAAAAGGAAATTTTATCATTAATAGAATTAAATTACTATCTTATATACTGAAATTTTACATTGTTGACTTGAATAAAATTACTGAAATGTTTCTATTATATATGTATGTGTGTATATATACATGTCCTTTTAATTTTGTTTCAAAAAAGAATTTATTATTTTTGGAACAAAAATATAAAATATAATTTTATTTATTTTACATTAAAAAATTAAATTTGACAGATAATGTATGCTTTTATTACCATGTACAACATGTTTTAAAATAATATAAATTTTGGAAGGGTTAAATCTAGCTAATTAATAAACAAATTACCTCAAATTGTTGTTTTTTGTCAAAAAAGCACATAACATACACTATTTTACATTTTTAAAGAACATAATACATACTGTAATTCACTATAGTCACTTTCCTATATAGTAGACCACTTGAAATTTATTCCTGTTTTCTGACTGTAATTCTATATCCTTTGACTAACATCTCTTCATATCTTCCTCATTGGCCTTTGGTAACTACCATTATATACTGTTTCTAAGACATCAACCTTTTTAGATTCCAAATGTGAGTGAAATCATGTAATGTTTTTATTTCTATGCCTACTTCATATAATTTATTACTGGGAATATATTCAAAGAAAATGAAATTTGTATGTCATCCATCTGTACTTCTATGGTTACTCCAGCACTAAACACAATAACTAAGAATCAATGTAAGTGTCCAGCAATGAATAAGAAAATGAGGTATATCAACATGAGTCCATCACAAGAATCTTTTTGAAATACTGATTAATCCTGAAAACTAGAAATAGAATACATAATTTTCCTTCATGACATAAACACTGAAATTTTCTCCACTTAAATTAGTATTCATTTGACTCTTCCCTTTATTATTTTTTTATTATTTTGTCAAGTACCAATGTCATTTTTCTAGTACAAGTTTCTATGCTCTTTTACCAGAAATTTGGTAGTATCATTCCTTTTTCTGTTTTTCTGTTTTTGGTAGCAGGGATTGAACCCAAGAGCACTTCACCACTGAGTCCCATCCCCAGCCCTTTCTTTTATTTTATTTTTTATTTTGAGACAGGGTCTCACTAGGTTGCTTACAGCCTCGTTAAATTCCTAGGGCTGGCTTTGAATCTGCTATCCTCCTGCCTTAGCCTCCTGAGCTGCTGTGATTGCAGTTGTGCTCTGCCATACACAGTGGCAATATCAGTCTTAAGAATTTGGTACTCTTATGTCTGGAGTTACCCTTTCCAAAACCTAACTATCCCCCAACTTCTTCTTACATTTTCATGCCTCATATTGTGATTTGGAAGGCTTTGTTTTAAAAGTCATTCCATAATTGTGTGTGTGCCCTTTGGCTTTTCCCATCATCTTTCATCAATTCTTTCTCTGAAACAGTGTATTACACAGAAGTGTAATATTACCATTCCCTCTTCTCTCTTTCTCAAATATGCACACACACACACATGTGCAATACATTGATAGTTCAGGTGTACCTACTGACCTTAGCATATGCACCCTATGCAAACTTTTGGGACATGTGAAATCTGATTAATAGACTCATTTATGACTTCATGGACTTTTATAACATTTTTGCATAAAACTGAGCTATTATTAATACAACCATTAGTTTCACTGTTTTAAAATGCATGATTCCATGATTTTTATTGTATTCAATTTTGTACATTGCACAATATTTTGTAACCAACTCTGATGTATAATACATACATAATTTTCTTCATCCTAAAAGAAATCTTATGTCAGTAGTAATCAATCCCCTTTCTTATTTTTCCAATAACTCTTCTTAATCCATAATAAGTGCTCGTTTTTTTTTTATTGTGTACTTTGGATATTTCATATAAATGGATATGTAGTTATTAGTAGCTGGATTTTTTCACTTAGTATCATGTTCTCAAGATTCATCTAGCTTTCATGAAACATGTATTAGACTTCATTTCTTTTTATGTCCAAATAACATTCTGTTGTATTGCTATGCCCCATTGTGTTTTTTTGCTCACTGATTAAAAAACATTTAGGTTGTTTTCACTTTGTAACCACTATACATATTACTGCTCTGTACATTTGTGTGTAAGTTTTGGTCCAAATTCATGTTCTCAATTCTCACATGGGTAGAACTAGGAATATAATTGCTGGATCACATGATAACTGTATGATTAACTTTTTGAGGAACTATCAAACATTTTTCCAAAACTGCTGAAAAATTTTATCATCTGCCAAAAATATATTATGGTTCTAATATTTCTATATCCTCACCTACACTTGTGATTATCTTTTTGATGAGAGACATCCTAATAGGTATGAAATATTTCATCTTAATTTTGATTTGCATTTTTTCAGGTTACTAGTATTCATCATTGTTCTTTAAATTTTTTTCTATTTTTATTCTCATGATGAAAAGATAAGTAACACAACAAGAGATTAAAGAATACCTTACCTAGCTCAGCTGAAATTGTTGTCATGGCAGTCATAGAAGTAAAGCAGGGAAGAGAACAATGTGATGATTACTCTACCTGTATTTTGATTTATTGTAAAAACACTATTCAACTTTCAGAGAACATATATGAAGAATTTCTATCTGAATTGAATCTTTCTGAGCCTTCAGGAACTTCCAAAAATTATTTAGGTTGCCAAAGTAGGACAGAACTAAGAATATATTTGAGATCTTATAACAAGGACATTTCTTAAATAAATTAATATTTTCTATTGACATGTTTTTGTTTTAATACTAGATAAAGGTATCTAGGCATACATTGCTATTGACCATAAATATCATATTTCCTAATTAAATTATATGTTTTGTATTATTGTTTACTGTATGCTCTTTGAATTTACAGAAGTAGAGTGACCAGTTATAACTAGATAAGCAGAAATAGATGTGGTATGTGGACTGAAATTACTATGTCATTTTTAAGTATGGCTGCTATTGTTTGTACTTTAGATAAAATGTGTACCTAAAAATCTACAAACTATTTATTCATTCAGTAATTAAATATACTTTATTGGATGCCTTATCTATAACAGATACTGAAGATACATGAATTTACAAAACAGAATTCCTAACCTGAAAGATACCACACAAGTCACAAGAAAATAAAGACATACATAAACATATGGTAAGTTGTGCATCTGAATTATGTACATGTTAAGGAAAGGTTACTATGTAAATAACTACTGGTACTTACTGTGTTTGTAAAAAGAGGATGGAAATGACTTTCAAGGTGAATAGGGAGAGAAAACACCAATGAGGGAGAAGTGCTTTTCCTAAACAGAAGCAACTGCTTACAGGGATAACAAAGAATATTAGGAACAAAAATGTCCAGCAATCTAGGGAGTTAGAATTGGATATATAAGGGGAAGAAAAACTAGGAATATTTGTAAAGCATAGTGCATGAAAGAGAGTGTGTTTTTACTTCCAAAACACCGGAAAATTTTAAACAGAGAAATTACTGTTAGCATTTATGTTAGAGCACTCACTATACAAGAAAGATTCATGAGGGTGAGATTGTTAGTAGAAGCCCAGCTAAAAATAATCTGAGAGTCCAGAAAAGAGCTAGAATTAAGCTGATGTCTCCAAAATGTCATAGAACTATCAGCTGTCAGCTATTGATTGAATAGAGGGCTACTGAAGATTTAAAAAGGTTCTTAGAAAAAAATATTAATTCTTATGGTTTGGGAGAATAAAACTGAGCCACATTATCACTATTCTGTCATGTGGGTGCTTTTGCCTTCATGAGCCACTTAGTCCAGGCCAAAGCAAAATTTAAAAATGTATTTTATGACAGTGTTGCTATATTTGGAGAACCGAGAGCATAAAGAATATTGGAGAGTTTTTAGGATCTCTGACTCTACTTCAGACCTACTGAAATAGAAACTGCACTAAACAAGTTCCCCAGGTATTTCATAAGCATGTTAAAGTTTCAAAAGCTCTGACCCAGATGCCAGTGAATTAATTAACATGAGATAAGCAGGGGATGTTTCCTTCCTTTGAGAATGAAAGTGAGAAAATAGCATGCATGTTTGCAGTTCGTTCCATAGAAGACGTAGATACTGACTATTTCAACTTTTTCTGAAAGTTAAAGACAAATTTTTTTACTGACAGAGAAGAATATGGGGCTAGTGTGGTGTTATGTTCTGAATGTGTTCCACAGGTTCATATGCTGAAACCTAATCACCAACATGATGATGTTAGGAAATAACCTTCAGGAGGTTATCCATGAAGGAAGATCCCTCACAAATTGGTATGCTTATAAAGAAGGCATTAGAGGGCTGCCTTGATCCTTCTACCACGTGCAAATATAGCAAGAAGGTGCTACTTATGGATCAGGAAATAGGTCCTTTATCTGACACCAAATCTGACTTCTTTCCCCAGGAATATGATAAGTATGTTTATATTGTTTATAAGCTCCCTGGTATATAGTATTTTGCAATAATAGCCCAAATGGACGAAGACATGTGTATTAGGAGTATTGGAACAAATTAATTATTTTGAAATAGCAATGGGGGAATGAGAGAAGTAGCTTCTCAAAGATTCAGAAAGAGTGATAAATTTATTTATATTGCGAGGTAGGAAGAGGGTGGTGGTAACTAAGATACTTTAGTACCTGGTAACAGGATATTTTCTCAAATGTTTTTCAATATGTTCAGAAATAGAGAATTTAGAAATTTATAGTGATCTAAGATTAGAAAAAAAGACAAGTGACCAAAGATGTTGAACATGTTAGTTAGAGAGTTAGAAAATACTTTGAATAGTGCATTTTTGGTAGAGTAGGAAATGCTGCTATGTTGGAGCACTAGTGAAAAGGATTAATGAATACCAAAAATAGAAAGTAGAGATTAATGATAGTGGAACACATTTAGAGGAACTGCAGCATGAAAAATATAGGGAGTAGGGATCATAATGAGAAAATGGAGCATTCAGGTTTAAAATGTGAAATGTTGATGAATCTGGGATTTAACATTATTTAGAGAATGAATTGCTAAGGTCAGAACTATGTGAGGAAAAATATCAAGTCATCCATATCTAAGATTTTGAGGCACCCTTCCACCAAAGCTCCCAGAGTGCCATGGTGATAGAGAAGACTCTGAGCCTACTGTTTTGTCCCTGCTGAGGAGTACTGTTGATAAGGAGCTGTAAAAGCAGATAAAGTAGCAGGGTACATGCTTCACTAGGGGTGGGTATCATCAGTTGCAGATGGAAAAGTAAATGTTATGATTTGAATATGAGTGTCCCCCAAAAGTGCACATGTGAGATATTGCAAGAACATTCAGAGGAAGTGATTGGGCTGTGAGAGTTTAACCCAACCAGTGATTTAATGCTCTGACAGAGATTAACTGAGTGGTAACTAAAGTGGTAGGGTGTGACTGGAGGAGGTGGGAATTAGGGCATGGCTTTGGTGTATATATTTGTATCTGGAGAGTGGAGTCTCTCTCTCTTTCTCTCTCTCTCTGCTTCTTGATCTCCATGATGTGAGTTGCTTCCCTCTGGCACACACTTCTCCATAGTGTTCAGCCCCATCTGGAGCCCAGAGAAATGGAGCTGACCTTGTGTGGACTAAGATCTCTGAAACCATAAACCCTCAAATAAACTTTTCCTCCTTACAGTTGTTCTGGTCAGATCCTTTTTAGTCACAACAGTGAAAAAACTGACTAAAATAATACCAGAAGAAAGGATTCAAAGACACTTTCAAATTAATCTCCATTTTCCATCCTGTAGATATTCCACCTACTTAGTGGGAATGAGGTGGCACGAGAAAGAATGTATCTGGGAAATACCTTTTTTTGGTGCCAGGGATTCAAAGGGTAAGGGGGCAGCACTATAAATCCTGGCCAGCCCTTTACTAACACTTCCAAACCTATGGAATAATTTTACACACAACATTTGAAGTATTGTTTGTTTGCTTTATTCATAACCTTCACCTCCCTTAGATTACATTTGTGTAAAATTTTTGCATGCATATGGCTCTCTTGTTCAATTGAGACCTACTTTATATACAATTATAAATTAGTCATGTCTCTATTTTCTTTTCCAACACTCAACAAAGTACTTTTTGTAATAATTATTCGATAAGTGTTTGTTTCCTAAATCAATAAATCAGCATGGTCCTGTGCTTCAGGGCACTGTAGTCTCTAGGAGTAGAATGACACTCTCAGAGTAATAACTTGGTGTTATTTCAGCAACAAAGCTTTAAAGGTATGCCTTAGAAACTGTCTGTGGGATTGATTAAAAAACAAACAGAAAAGCAGAGCAAAAAGTGAATTTCCTATTTTTGCTCCAATTTTTAAATGGATAGCTTATCTATTTGGGTTAAATATGGAAATTTACCTATTAAAATTGGGGAATTTATGATTTATTGCTACATGTCTTTGTTATGCCAGGACCACCATACTGTTATGGAAAACTGAATAAAGTACTTCTTCTACCTTAGCAATGACTTGCATGTTATATACAAAAGGCATCATTTCTCAATAGCAGTATGCACATTTATTAATTATTTTATGGCTATGGTAAAATGTACTTATATATTAGCTTTGCTTTTCTTAGAACATGCACTTTTATAACAATGTATTTCAGAATCCTACTTTTCCTTTCATTTTTTCAGAAATACATTTTATTTTAAATAGGACAAAACAAACTAGCACATATATATTTATTTTTCTCATTCACTAGGATGTCAAGGCTGAGATAATCTAATCATGTGATTTATAGTATGTATCTTTTAAAGTTATTTTAATGCTGCATTAAAATTGTAAATAATAGTTGGATCCATTGTTTGACATATTTATACATACACATAGTACAATTTGATAAATTTTATGCCCCAGTGCCTCTTTTTCTCTTCCTTGCTTCCTCTCATTGAGTGGAAGTTCAGGCTTGGGTGCACAGAAATCAAGCATATCAAAAGACAAAAAAGAAAAAAAAAGTTGTGAATGAAAAATGAAATATAAAGGTAAACTTCATGCTCTAACTCAGGAGTCCAGGTGTAGAATCTTTTTTAAGTTATAGCCATTTCCCCAATTTCACTAACTCCACTGGAGAATGTCAGGATTTTCTCCCACACTAGCTCAGCCTTCTGCACCTGAGCTTATTTCTTGCTAGATTGCAAATTTGTTTGACAGCACATGTTCTTCCTTCCTTTCTTCTTTTTTCCCTCCCTCCCTTCTTCCTTCCTTCCTTCTTTCCTCCCTCCTTCCCTCCTTCCCTCTTTTTTTTCTCTCTTTCTTTCTTTCTTTCTTTCTTTCTTTCTTTCTTTCTTTCTTTCTTTCTTTCTTTCTTTCTTTCTTTCTTTCTCTCTCTCTCTCTCTCTCTCTCTCTCTCTCTCTCTTTCTCTCTTTCTCTCTTTCTTTCTTTTTCTTTCTTCAGTACTGGGAATTGAACCCAGGGGTGTCATAGCACTGGCTACATAACTAAGCTTTTAAACACATTACCAAAATTTTTTAAAAAAGTTTCTCCTTTTTAAATTTTGTTTAAGCATATAACTTATTCTCCTTATTCTTCTCTTCCTCCTTTTCTTCCTCAGCATCTTCCTCCTCATCCTCCTCATCATCATTTCTTTCTTTTGGGAAAGATCTTGCCATAAGAAGCTACTAAATATAGTATTTCTTGAAGTGTGTTTCAGGTATAAAAATTATACCTATCAAAAGTATTTAAACAGTCAAATATTTTTGAGAAATACTACACAAAGCAAAAATATTTATTTATTCATTTAATCATTTTTTTTCTTCCTAGATTAATAATATACTTTCTGAGTCTGTTGCTTTTGCTTATAAATCCAGGATCTAGTATGGTGTTTTGGTACAAAATACACCACAGATAATACTCTTAGATGAATCCTGGAGACGTTTCCATGCTAATGAATTGAGTAAAAATATGACAGGGAGAATGGAATACTTAAGTCTTAGCTCATGAAAATTATAAATTTATAACTTTTTATTAGAGCTTTATAGTTATACATAGTAGTTGGGTTCATCCTGATAAACACATGCATGCATGAAATTTGATTTTAGTTTATGACTGTCCACCTTATTCTCTTCCCCCTTTTCCCCCTGTCTTCTCTCCCCTCTCCCATATACCTTCCTCTACTCTACTAGATTTCTGTTCACTCATATATTTACTTATATTTGATTGGTTCTTTCTACCTATGTGTAACAATTTATGATTTTTAAAATGTTAATTTTTAAATTTATAATATATATAAATTTCAAAATATTTTTTTAAAATTCAGTGGAAAAGTTTCTCTCTCAAATCTATTTTCCAGCTACCTAACTGATTTCTCCTACAGGAATTCTTATTATACATTTCTTGAATATCATCCTACAGAATGTCTATGTGTGCACCTGTGTATACATACTCATACAGAGCTTTACTAATTTTTCCTCTAAGAGAAAGCATACTATGCTCATGTTCTGTGATTTAATCTTTATTATTGTGTTCTTTTTAATAATATATAGTGTTACTTGATTCTTTCTGCAGCAGCAAGATATTTCAGTATAGGGCGCTAACGTTATATAGCCTATTCCTATTTAAGTGTTCTCTGCATATATGTACACCATTTCACAAATGTAAGAGGATATGTAGATGAATTTCAAAAAGTGAACTTATTTTATTAAGTGTATTTAAATTATAAAATTCAGTAGATTGCCTGGTGGCTCTCCATGAAGATTCCATGACTTTATACTCCCATCAGTAATGAATAAATACCTGTTTTACCACCGCAACCTAGACAATACAGTGTGTCCATCAGCTTGTCATCAAATTCATACGAGTTTCGTAAATTATTGCTGAGCAAAGTGGTCCTTTATGATTTTTAAATTTATTCTGATGTTATTGGCAGCATTATATCCTGTTTCAGATTTGGTGGGGTTTGTTTTTGTTTTTGTTTTTTCATTTTACATGATAAGCCTGCCTGCCTGCCTTCCCTATTTCTCTTTCTTATTTTCTTCATTCAATTTTATAATTTGGTGATATCTTCTGTTTCCTTTATTAATGCCTTCTATTTTTAAGTGTGTGTTTGTGTGGGGNGTCTCTAGCAGGCAGTAGGAGGTAGCCATGTACCCCGAGGGGGCAATGTGACTGGAAGGCATAAAGACAGGGAAATGTCATGCACCCTAAGGGAACAGTGAGGAAACTTAATGGATGGCTTCCTTCAACTGAGGTGGTCTGTGCACACCAAGCCTTGTCTCTCCTGATGAAATGTGTTTGGGGCTCCTAGGAGGTTGTGGATCTCTGTACCAGGTGGCTTCTACTGGCTTATTCATAAAGTTCAATAATCGGGTGCTTAGAAGAGCCTGTTGTTTCTCTTGACTTTGATGATTGATCAAAACTACTTCTGTGGATTGAAAAGTGACGATTTCAATGCAGTTCATTGAATTTACTTTCCAGGATTTTTAAAATTCTAAATTTCTTTAAAGATTATTTTTCAAACAAGCATTTGAGTGATAGTAAGCTTCTCAATAACATTTAGCTGAAAAGGTAGCTTCCATACCTTCCATACAAAGAAGCCTGATGGCTTAATTTTTGTGATACAGCATCTAATGTATTATAATAAAAACCTCTCTTCTATAGATCAGTTTTCCCACTGAGAATAGAACATCAAGTGAAGCACAACATAATGTACTGACATTTATCAAACTGGGTAAGGAAAGTTTCAAACATTGTTGTTTACCATGACCAAGTTTGAAAAAGAAATAACTTTTTTTTGTTTGTTTTTTTTTGGATTTTTTTTATTGGTTGTTCAAAACATTACAAAGCTCTTGACATATCATATTTCATACATTTGATTCAGGTGGGTTTTGAACTCCCAATTTTACCCCAAATACAGATTGCAGAATCACGTCGGTTACACATCTACATTTTTACATAATGCCCTATTAGTAACTGTTGTATTCTGCTACCTTTCCTATCCTCTACTATCTCCCCTCCCCTCCCCTCCCATCTTCTCTCTCTACCCCATCTACTGTAATTCATTTCTCTCCTTGTTTATTTTCCCATTCCCCTCACAACCTCTTATATGCAATTTTGTATAACAATGAGGATCTCCCTCCATTACCATGCAATTTCCCTTTTCTCTCCCTTTCCCTCCTACCTCATGTATCTGTTTAATGTTAATCTTTTCTTCCTGCTCTTCCTCCCTGCTTTGTTCTTAGTTGCTCTCATTATATCAACCAAGACATTTGGTATTTGTTTTTTAGGGATTGGCTAGCTTCACTAAGCATAATCTGCTCTAGTGCCATCCATTTCCCTGCAAATTCCACGATTTTGTCATTTTTTAGTGCTGTATAATACTCCATTGTGTATAAATGCCACATTTTTTTTTATCCATTCATCTATTGAAGGGCATCTGGGTTGGTTCCACAGTCTAGCGATTGTGAATTGTGCTGCTATGAACATCAATGTAGCAGTATCCCTGTAGTATGCTCTTTTTGCCATAAAAATACCAGCTACACAAGGGTAGGGGCTTCTATATTTGCTTGTGGCTATATAAAGATTGATTTGAATTATCTGCCAAACATTGCATGTGGTCATAAATATGCCTGAATAAATTAATAAATTATTATATACAAAACTATATAATTACCATTGTACTTGTCATAAAGCATTCTTCATAATATTTTTTACTGTTAGTATTTTGTTTCATGTTTTTGAATGTACAATATTTATGTTCTTGTTTTGGTTTAGAATATTTTAACACTTAAAATAATGCTACAATGAGCACTCTCATATGTGAATGTTATAGCCTAATTTTGATGCCTTTGTTCAAATTAAATCATGGAATAGAATAACTTGATCAGGTGATTTATATGTGATTTTTTAAAAAACATTTTAACAAACTGTAGATTCATTGGCAGTAGCTAGCCTAGTACCGTGTTACTAATAACTCATGAGACATTTGTTAAATTGAATGTGGAGATTTTTGAATAAAGAATGTGTGAAATATATGGAAGCAGCTTTGGGGAAGTCTGCAGTAAGCAATTGAATACAAAATATGGGAATCATGAACTGGATTAACTATCAACTCTACAGTAAGTGGGGTGATAAGTGCTAATTATTGTAGATGAGTGTGGTCAAAGCAGCAGGTACAGAACATGATTTTTCAAGTAGGGTTTGGGGATAGTCCTTTGGTGTTCATACATAAATCAATGAGAAAACTCCATACTACCTGAATAAATAATATATTAAAATGTTCAATCAACAAATACAGGGCTGGGTTGTAGCTCAGCAGTAGAATATTGCCTAGATTGTGTGAGGCACTGGGTTTGATATTTAGCACCACATAAGAAAATAAATAAAGTTAACAAACAAGCAAATATAGAATCTTATTTTAGATTACATGGCAATCAAGATTAATATGAGGGTAAAAGAGTTCCTAGTTTTTGTGTTATTTAGCCTTCTAAACTTCTAGATTTCATATTAAGAAATTATAAGAATTCATAATTTTTGAAATCACTTTTCATTTAAAATGTAAGTATGGAGTTTTCACATTTTTATTATTAATATGTACACATTAAGAAGTTATATAAGTTTCTTCTGCTTTCCAAAGCATCAGAATACTCTAAAATTCACTTCAACCTACTAGTGAAATAATCAGCTCTAACAGTGTCCATTTATTATATATTTGGTAAGTGCTAAAAATTCTGTCCTAGTTGTTATCTGAGCTACAAAAGGTAAGTCACAGTTGCTATCCTTGGGAGATATTAATCTGTAGGAAGAAGAGATATAATTAGAGGAAGTAACAAAATAAAGGTTGAATAAATGCTCAAGGACGGATGAATCCATGCAATGAACAGCACTAATAATCCTGATACAGATGGAAGTGCAACTTTATTTAAAAGTGAGAAGGATAACTTAATTTGAAGATTCCAGGAAAACTTTATGGAGCAGAAAGAATGAGTAGGATTTTGATAGTGGCAGGCTGAGGAGATGGTATCCTGTCAGGAGAAACAAGATGACTGAGAAGAAAGTAAGGGGAGGAAAGGAAGGTAAAGTAAGGTGAAGAGAATAAGAGAAAAAGCACACAAAAGTTAATCTCATGGGGAATAAAACAACGTGGCTGAAGCTGATGGTAAATGTAGAAAGTCAAAGGCAGAGGATGTTGAAAGACACAATAAACACGTAGAATATCGCACTAAAGGGATTTAAAAGAAAACTGAAGAATGTGACTGCAACTTCTAAAGTGGTTTAGCCTGAGCAGGATATACATGACATTTTAGCAGTGATACACATGACATTTTAGCAGTGAAACACATGTTTTCATTGAGAACTGTAAAGATGAGGGATAAACCATGAATGAAGGTAAATGACACTAAATAATTTTTTTTTTTGTCAACTCACAGAATAAGTTTCCCCAAATGTTCAGCCATTTAGTCCATCACTTAGTGGAAGCACAGTGAAGAGGAGGAAGCTGCATTAAGTACTATGACAGACCCAGGATAATTTAATGGGCTAATGACATTTTGTAAACTCAGAGGTTTGTGATGCCTAATCCTGCTTGCACAGTTAACACAGTATGTGGTATTCCTGCATTAATTTTTCTAGTTATAAAAAAGCTATTTTCCATGACTCTCAAGGGGATCCTACAAAATCAGTTGAATAACAACAGATAAGTACTTTGAGCTTCTTAAAGAAACTAAATCTTATAATTGTCTTCTTCAATCACCTTCATTATATTTTATAGAGTGGATTGGAGTGAATGTAAGAGATGGATTAATCTCCCTTAGTTTTTTTCCTCAATAATTTGCACAAAGAAAGAATTT
Organism: Marmota marmota marmota; assembly: GCF_001458135.2. NCBI lineage: Eukaryota > Metazoa > Chordata > Mammalia > Rodentia > Sciuridae > Marmota > Marmota marmota. The sequence goes on along the minus strand of NW_025999982.1, from coordinate 30,397,417 downwards.
TCACAGAAATGCAGCATATAGAAATTTTATTCATTAATGCTAAACGTGATATAACTAGCAATAAAATCACTTCTATGATACATTTAAGAAATGAAGAATACAACTTATACACCTTAACATATCTGCAGTTATGCTTTTGTGTTATAATCTGTTTTAGGAATGATTTGTACATGTTATTTTGCTTTTCCAGAAGAGATAATGGACTTCCACTGATTTACCTATATTTTCGGATCAGGTTCAATTTTATTCATAGCCAAGACTTTCAAAATTTCTCTGGCTAAGTATAAAACTGTAAGTATACCTTCCTTGGGCATGAAATAGTTCTCTGTCCTGCACTTAACAAGTTTATTGTGTCTTTGAAGTTTATGTTGGTGTGCACAGTAGAATGCAATGGTCCTTTACTTAGTTATGTGGCATGGAAATTTATTGTAAGTTTGTATAGTGTTCAAAAGGAAAATGAATAATGGAAAAGTAAAGTTTCTGAAATGACAGATATGAGATTGGCTCTGGGGATAAGGGATTCCTAGATATTAAAACCAACACATTATCATCAAGTCCCTCCATCTCCCACAAAATTTCAGGCTGTCCCTCTTTGGTTATGATGGTCAAAATTCCCTGGAATAAGATAAATCTGACTGGCCCATCTCAAATCAAACATATAGAAGTTGGATTCAGTTATGTGCACATGACAGGGTCAGGAATCTTGGTGCTGTTTCTAGAATAGCAGAAATTGTCCAGTGCTTAGGAATCACCACACCTGGTAACTACTGGAATTCTCATGATCAAAAATGATTTTAGTTCTCTTATATAACCTCTTCCCCAGGATACGCTGAAGTTGATTTGAACAAAAATAACTAACAATAGAAGGTGCTTTTGGAAGCACAAAAGAGGATATCTCCTGAGAAAGGAGAAAATAAAATTTTCAAGGGTTAAACCAATTTGCACAGATGACTTTATAACTTTGAATAGTTGACTCTTTTAATAAAGGTTTTGAATTCCCAATTGAATATTATTCATCTATGAAAAAGAATGAATACCTGCCATTTGCAGAAACATGAGCAGACCTGAAGGTCATTATGCTAATCATCATAAGCCAGACACAAAAAAAATCCAGAATAAAGGAGTTGAATAGTGGTCGCCAGAGACTAGGAAGGGAAGGAGTAGTCAGATGGAAGAAGTTAGATAAGGGACATCAACATAGAGAGCAGGAATTACTTTCAGGTAACTGTTGGCTACAATAATCTATGATGTATTTTGAAATAAGTATTTGTTGATTTTTGAGAAGATGATTTTTATACTTTGTATGCATATATCAAATTATCCTTCTATACCCCTTAAAGATGTAAAAACTTGTCTTAATTTTGGAAAAGTTTTGAAAATAAAGTAATGTAGAATATAAAAGGTAAGCAATATAAAAGGAATTAAGGAAAATGATGGAAGAAGAGCTAAATTTTAGTATATCATATAAAGTAACAGAAAATCTAATCAGAAAATATTCGTAGTTTTCTTAGATGTGTATTTAAGAATGAGAACAGAAAATATATAATATGAAATAAATATTTTAGCCCAAGTCAGATAATTTCACTTTGTATTTATCATGGAGACTTTATTTAAAAAGGGACCACAGGGACTGAATTATTTAAATAGTTCTTTGAAATAAATTGATGAACCAGAGGTGGTAGAGAAGTATCTCAGTATCCCAAGCAGGTGGGTAACTGAATGGGAATCTGTGGACCTGCAGGGATATCACAGTAGACAACATTTGGGTGAGAATAAAGGAAAGAAACCCATATTAATGATGTTGTGGAAGTAGATGACAGCTCACTCAGCCCAGCAGACTCGCTTCCCTAATACAGCTCATGAAACTGTCGCAAAAGCAAAATATAGTAGCCATGTGGGACTTCAAATGACTGGACATCTGCTGGAAGTCTTGTTTTACTCAAAGCAACAAATCTGATGAATACAGTAGTAGTAGATAATATATTCTCTTCAATAATTTCTCAGTGTTCTCTTGCACAGAGCTGTCCTCCAACCCAATCCAGATTTTTGAACTCTACCCAGGAACACCAATCTCATGTAAATAAAACCCTTACCATATGCTCTGTCCTCAATAGTCTTTACTAAAACCCAGTTCTTTCCTAAGAAGATTACTTTACCTTCAGTTTCTGTCATCCACCTACCAATTGTCAATACTCTACTCCCATGCCTACCTTTCTTGAAGTCTCTGACCCTGGTTATTTATTTTGTCCTGTGTCTTATGCCTTCCTATTATTCTCTTATCACATGAGTAAACCTTATAGCATTTTGTTCTCCCTTTTCTTTGTCTCCGATCTCTATGTCTCATATTTCGCATTCCACTTTATTTATTCCTACACATGACCATAGTTCTGATTAGGGTTTGTGAAGATATTTTCTCTTTTTGAGTCTTACATTCCACTCTGGCTATTTCTTCTAGTTGTTTACTTCTTTATCCCCTTTCTACATCTCAGACTACATTTAGAGAGCCTGTCTTTGACTTACAAAGAAAATTCTTTCTCTAATTCTTGTTCCATAGAGTTAGATATATGTTCTATATCAATCCATTCATTCTCTTGACAGTAGTCTCATCTCTCAAGTCTTCTTTCTAGGAGGCTCTCCTTTGGCCAATTAACCGTCAACTTCTTCTATTTGTGTATCCAGGCTATTGAGGAGACTGGGGAAATACAGTTTCAGATTGTGAAGTGATAAGTTCTCAGACTTCATATTCTCACCCGATCCCTAAATACTACTTGCAACTACTTTCATGCCATCTTATCTATCTCCCTCCCCACTTGCTGCAGCAGGTATGTTAAACCTTCATTTACATTTACGGTAAGGTCCAAATCCATCATCACCTTCCAATTCAAAGAGAAAAAAGAGGCTCTGAAGTGAGAAGTTCTTAAGTCATCATTGTTTCAATGTCAGAAAGGATAACTTTAGCTAGAAAAAGAAGAGCTCCTTACCAAAAAAAAAGCCTTTAAAAAGTAAAGACTTTTATTATATCATTTTAAAAGAGAGTAGGTAAGCCTAGGTCAAACCAGCTGAATAACATTATCACTGGAAACCCTACCTTTCTGTGGTGGACAGATGCAAGCATGGCCTCTCATAACCTCTGATGTCTAGCATTCATGTCTTTGTATTCCCTCACCTGGAGATTGAATGGGACACTCAAAACATCATAGATGTTTTGACAATTCCTTGATGGTGTCATGTAATCCTGCAGCAGACCTGCTTTGGAGACTCTGTTTGCCATCTTTGAAAATGTAAAAGGCCATGTCCTTTTGGGGAGAGAAGCAAAGGGTGGTTCAAGGAAATGAGGGGCAAGAAACTGGTGTCCCCTATCCTACCTCCACACAGAAATGCCTTCAACTTGAGTAATGGTGTAAGCAGATCCTTTCTTAAAAGAGCCTTCTGATGAAGACAGTTTGGTTTCTTAATTATGGTCTTTTGAGACTTTAAGCAGAGGCCCATTCAAACTGTGCTTAGACTCTCGGTCCAGAAAAACTATGAGATAATAAATATATGTTTTTGTCAGCTACCAACTTTATGAAAACTTATTACCTAAAAGTGATTCTTGATTCTACCTGTCCTTGACATGCACAACAGATTTATTTAAAATTATTTTTGGTTTACCTTCAAAATGTAGGGGATTTGGCTTAGTGGTATTGAACTTGCCTAGCATGTGTGAGGTTTGGATTTGACCCCCAACACTGCAAGAAAAAAAAAAGTACTATCCAAAAAAATGTCACTACTACTTATGACCCGTACCATAATAACCTTCAGTGTCTTCTAATTATTCTCCTTGCTTCCACTCTCGCACACTTCATAGCAATCTTCAGAATTAGATCATGTCACACACCCATGCACTGTTCTGAAAACTCCCATGAAACTTTACTAACACTGATAGAACAAAACTCAAATTTTTACCATGTTCTACAAAAGCCTTCATGATCTGGTCACTGGCTGACTCCTTAACTTTGCCACTTTCACTTTACCTGAATTTGTTCTACTATCGCTACACTGACTTCTTTACCCCATTAGAGCCTTTGGCTTGATATTCTGTTTTCATGAATCCTCTAAAATCAATTTTATTATAAAAACAGAATTATTAGATGTTCACCCTGTGCCACACACTAACCAGATGGTAGAAATTCAGCTGTAAAATAAAGGTTTTTAATCAAAAAAACACAGAAGGTTGCATAAATGCACTATCCAAATTATCAGACTACATTCAGCTGGAAATAAATTTGGAAAATATCCTTTTAAAAGAGCCCAGCATGTGTAACTTGAAGAGTCATTCATTTTGCATGCCTTTAGCAATGAATCTGTCTATTTCACACTTATGAGTATGTGATAGAATAGGTCAAATGTCAGTTACTGGGCAAAGTAAAAAAATAAAATTACAGGAATGCTTTTAAAACTTTGTTCATTATTTATCAATGCTCTACATTTCTATATAGAATGGCTGAGAAAACCTCCCTTTGACTGCTTTATCCTCACTCTCCGCATGTAATTGATTGGTTGTTTCCTACTAAGAACACAGGTTTGGCCATAATATAGGCCCTATCATTAGGAATTTTTTTTTCTGTTTCTTTATTATTATAACTGAAAATGCAAATACATGGCATCTTTTTTGTTGAGGGTCACCAGGAAGGTTTTGTGAGTTAATAGTTTTGATCTCTCTGCTCTTTTGATATTTTATCATCATCTTTATAATGAACCTAAAAAGTTGCATATGATTAATATATTGTCTCTTCTATTTGATAATCATACTAATACTAACATTTCTTCCAGAATATGAATATCAACTTAAATACTAGTCATGCATAAGTATTTTAGAGGTATTAATGAATTAATTACTACCATAAAGAAAGTTTAATCCCTCCGTTCTACTGATTATCATTACTAGAACCATATTTATTTAATAAAAAATTATGAGCATTGACAATATGATGCTTTTGCATTTAATTTTGTTATGAGCTACTGAGAAACAGTTTAAAGCACTAGTTTTTAATGACAACACAAACATTTTTCAGGAAGTAGGGATAGGGAAAATAGGATCAGATGATTTGATAAATCTAACATGCACAAGAATTTGCTAAACAGAAAATGTTTGAGATAAAGTAAACACAAATGCCTAAATATCCTATATAATGTCTTATATAAGTCTATTCCAACTCAATTTATTTGCTTAACATGTATCAATTTTTTTCCAAACCTATATCAAGGGTATAGGTTTGGCAAAAATTAGTGCATGTCCCTTAGGTTATTACTTGCTGATTACTTGCAATACATAATATAATAAACACACTCTGAAATATATATATATATATATATATATATAT
>NW_025999982.1:30360979-30392045 GCF_001458135.2 Marmota marmota marmota | reverse complement strand
ATATATATATATATATATATATATATATATATTTTCAACTTTTTGGTACCTTGAAAATAGCTGCCTTCACAACACACTTTGTTAGGCAGAGAGCTCTGTTATCCTAGTGGGAAAAAGCAAAGTGGTACTGCTCTTCCATGAAAAGTCACTGCAGCCTAGACAGGGATTTCAAGGTTTTAAGGGCTTCTTCACAGAGGGTTGGCATCTGCAAGAGGACACATGGGACTTGTGTCAAAAGCAACACTCTGTCAGAAAACCAAAACAATGGTTGTCGCATGCAATGGCAAGTTAGTTGATGGAATTTTCTAGGTTTTTTTTTCCCACAAGGCAGTTGAAGCAAGGATAGTTCTTTCTAGTGAGTAAGATCTTGGAAGTTTTGGATAATTCTCTCTCTCTCTCTCTCTCTCTCTCTCTCTCTCTCTCAGTGTGCTGTTTAGGGTGGAGCTATAGATTTGATTATCCTTTTTAGGGTTCTTCATATTAATCTAGCATATGGACATAAATGAGGAAGAGTGCTTGGTGTACACTATCTGGACAAAGTAGTTACAGTAAAGAATCCCGTTACCATTCTTCTTTTTCCTTCTGGACATGTTACAAGAATTTTAGAATAACTCCTCTCAACTATCTCTCAGCCATTACAAACATACACATGATTACAGGGGCAATTGTGACATTCATTATATTAATCACCTCATTTGGAGCATCAGGTTATAATTCAATACCAATGTATATAATGCATTCTTGATACATATTACAGAATATTATTTTTGTTCTAACTATATTTTAGAGCATTCCAAAATTTTTAGTATCTATTTGCTGGTCACAAATTGCTGAAGTATTTGTTTAGAAGAAAGGCAACCCAAATTTTACCACAAAATATGAAGACATATGGAATAATTGTTGAAAGGCAATCATAATGAAAGAAATTCTTAGAATTTCTGCTCACTTTTTCAGCCAGTATGCAAATCAATATGATACTATCTCCTGTATATGCTGTTTTTTTTTTTTTTTTTTTTTTTAGTACTGAGGATTGATTCCAAGGACATACTAGGTAAATGCTCCATCATTGAGCTATATCCCCAACTCCTGTATTTCTTTAAAAGTTCTGATATTTAAACAGAATCCTAAAAGAAAGATAGTAACATGGCTCATTTTTCTTCCTTTCTGCTTTCCCTTGGACTCTATTCTCTCCCACAGATGTAGCAGTGTTCTCACGGGACAGCTCACAGAACCTGAAAAAAAAAAAAAGCCTTTAGTAAATAATTCTTCATATCTCAGGGTAGAAGAGCTCTTTCATTTATCCTCTCAATGCAGATTCTCTTTTGCCTTCAGAAATTTTAAAATAGTATTTATTCTGGAGCCCAACCCAATGCTTTTCATAGGGGTAAACTGTCTCTACTAAGATCAGCCTGCCTCCTCAGGCACCACACACTGAAAACCACTAAGAGCCAGAAATAATCTGCACTTCAGGATGTGGTATGTTTTCCTGGCAGGATGATGAGAATATATCAGTTGAGCATGGCAAGATGGTGCACTTAAAGAGGGACTATGGAAAGACATTGTGAAAACTGGAGAGATGTGAGAAGATATGGAGGTAGGGCAGCTCCATTTTGGAATATTCTCCTAGAACTAAAATAAAGAGTTTCATTCACTTCTCTGCTTTATTTGTTAAAAGTGAATGACTTTGGTGAGCTAATTTGTTTCCTTATGTGAGATTTCTCTGGGAAACTATCTGATCTTCTGGCTAAAAAATCCTGAAATATCTAGCAGCATTTAACATATTGTCTTTCTCTGAGGTAAACAGGAAAAGTACTTAGTACTTTTTTTTCCACTGAACAGGCACAATTGAGGAAGCGCCAGAGGAGGGGAAGTATCTACACCCCACAGAACTTTCCTAATTATGAAAAGTTGTATAATTTGCAGATTTATGTAAAGACATGCATTTTAAAGACACTAAAATAATCCATGTTTTGTTCTCTATTACATGTTTATAATTATTATTAAAATCATTGAGTCCAGAGATATTTTTAAATGCACCTAAACTTTCCAGAGCTAAGTGGAAATTAAATTTACTTTTTGTGTGTAAATATTCAATAGAGGATATTACCTGGTTTTAAGTGCATAAACCACCCCCATCCCTTGCATAGCCTGGCCATTCCTTTGCCATGTTGTTTCTTCTTGCATTCTCTTATACTATCCTATGGTATAACTAACAGTAAGCAACAATGATGAATTTGGAAGAGTCAAAATGAATAGTCCAAAAGAAACATTCAGGTCATATCCCCCTTCCTGTTCCAAATGCTTCAAATTCCTGGTTCTGCCTATACAGCTTCCCTCCCTTCATTTTGTCTTTCTTCAACACCTACTTTTTCATCTCTTTTTCCCATTAAGCATAATTAAGTATAAGGGTAAGTAAAAGTGAAGTCAGATAAAACCAACACTAAACATACATCTATGTTCATTAATTGCAGAACCTGCCAGTTATATTCATATCAAAATAGACTATGTTTCTATAGTCAATTCTCTGGATTGAGTAGAATTCATTATCCCTCCTGTGGTTATTTGTGATTCCAAAGAAAATTTCAAATGATGATTCACTTCATCATGAACCATTTGCTTCCATTTATATTTTATACTCTGTAAACACAGTCAAAGAAGGACAGGCTCTTTGACATTATTTGTAGTTATTTACTTATCCTATTAATGGGTTCTGAGTGTACTTTAGAAAGTAGAATCTAGGAAGGTTTTAACTCATACACACAAAATACTGTCTTTCTGGGGATAGTGTTATGAATTGGAAGTACTCTCCTATTAGTTATTTGTGCTTTATCCACGAAATATATGCTCTAGAAGGAGGGTATCTGCTATTCATATCACTGAAAGTTTTTCAACAAATATTTATAAGAATCTTATGTGCTGGTTCATTTGGAACTAATTGTTCAACTTCAATAGATCACAATAAAATTCTATACTCTGCCTATTTAATCATTGTTCTGACTTTGTGATGACCTTGATGATTTCTTTCATGGGATCATGATGAGACGCACTCCCTTATACCTGTATCCACGCTGGAAAAAGAACTATAGCCAAGTAGACCTGGCCTTCTTAATGTTTACACCAACCAGCTGCAACCTGGCCCTGACCACTGCTCAGCATGCCTGATATTTCTCCCTCATTGACTCCTTGGCTCATTGCTCTCAAAAATGTTCCAAAGCTCTTTTGCCCATAAGCTTCCAATTTTTTTCCCTCTATTTCAGTTAGAGCAAATCTCTTACTTCACTGTGCATATTGGGACAAACCAGAAGGAGTTATTTTATTGTCTCAGTACTCCTCATATTTTTTGTCATTTTTCATACAGTCTCAGTAATAGCATCTATCCCTTTGTTCAAAATCCATATTTTGTATTTTTTATTCCATTTACTGGATTTATAAGGAGCCTTGAATCCATGGCTTTCCCTTTGAGTTTAACAAAAATGTCATCTCACAATTTTTAAATCTATTCATTCATTTAACTAGCAAATATTTACTGAGGGCCTAGTATGTTAGGTACTTATCCATAAAGGAGAATGCATCCTGATGTTACAGAGTTCACAAGTTAATATTTAAATAATTGTTCTATAAAGTGTTAACTAAATGTCAATAACAAAAAATATCTTATTGAAGTTTGAGTATAGGCAGTCATATTGAACTAATTATTTAATATAATTCTATAGAAAAATATGATGAAATAAAAATCTGTGCAGGAAGTTTTAAACTTGTATAATTTTTAACAGCTTTGGAACTGATATTTTTCAAAGTTGACTAATTTGTCAAAGAATATTTAGCTAGAGAGTGGCAGAATTGATATCTAAACCCATGTCCTCCTGATTCCAGAGCTCATATATTTAAATCAATGTGTGATATACACAATGAAAGGTGCTGCATAAAATGCAATAGGAGAACAGGAATGTCTAACCCAAGTGGTAATATTGAAAAAAAAGTCTCCATGGTTCAGTCACATGTACATGTTTTGTTGAATGATAGCTGGATTTAGGTGAAAGGATCTTCCCCAGAGAAGTTTTCCCCTATGGTGCGATAGAAGAAACTATGTATCCCAAGGTGACAGTCAATAACATAATAAAGCAAAAATCAATCTAGAATAAGAAGAGCATAATGTAGAAGATAGACATGGTGGAGGATTATGTTGAAAATAGCCTAGAATCTTGTCTTTGAGGTTTCCATGTCACACAAACAAGGAGTTAAATTTCATATAAGCACTTACAAGGTCAAGTTTGCATTCCTCCTTCAACATTCTACATAGAATGGGAGGGGTCAAAAATTACCAGAAAAACAGAAACAGAAGTTAGACAATTGTTCCAATAATCCAGGTGAGAGGTGATTAATGAGGGCCATACAGAGCAATGGCATTGGCATCAAGTAGGCCTGGACTGTTGTTCTGGCTCAGTTATCCACCAGCTGTGTGACTTGGGGCTAGTTTTTAACCTTTGCAATTTCTAAGTTCCTAAAATGGTACATGAAAGTAAATTTACTGAAAATAATAAATTTACTGAAAAGAATATACTTCATAATCCACATAAACTGCTTTATATTTGGCTTTGCACCTCTTAAGTATTGAACAAATTAATGATATTATTACTAATGTTATATTACTTGCAAAATCAATGCCAATAACTCTCTTGGGGAGAAGGACATGGAAAATTAGCTCAAGTCTTTATGTTTGAAGTGAGGAGTTAATGTTTCAGTTGAAGGAGCAGGCTTAGCATGCTGAGCTACAGAGACTTTGAGATACAGTCTTTATATAAAATGGGAATGTTTGTGAATAAATCTAAGATATTGCACTCTACAACTTCATCAAGGCTTCTCCTGATGCAAGAATTTCAACCTCATATACTGTTAGAGCTCTACTCTGATAGAGTCCCTTAGATTACAAAACATCTAAGGGAAGGTCAAGTCTTTAATTGATAGGTATGTTGTTATTTCTTTGGGTAATTCTTCTGTTCAATACTCTGACAAGAGATGATCTTCAGATGCTTTTCAGGATACTACTCACAGTAGATCAAATGTGTTTTTTAGTCAGATTATGCTGTGGCTCCAATGAAACCCAGAGTTTTAGTTTGTTTGTTTGTTTGTGTTTTAATGCTCATACTATATGTTCATTTTTGGACTACTGGAGAGCTCTGCTCTGCTGAGTGGATATGCTGAGACCCAGGCAGTAATAACATTTCCTGTTCCTCACCAACTCTTAAAGTTTATGTCAGAAAGTGACATCTTTCTTCCTTTGGCCAAACCAAGTCACAAGGACACAGCTCATGGCTGCAAAATATAATCATATCTTGGACCTAGGAAGGGAAACATATTTTGGTAAATATGCCTACCAGAGATACCAATCTCACTTCCTTCAAGCTTGCCCACAGTGATCTTCTGATGTGCTCATTAATCTAGAAAGCTTGCTGTACATTCTCTACTTATTTATTATAGTAAACTCCAATATGGACATTAATTCCTAATGGTTTTTATTTTTTTAACCATGCACAGAGAACATTCTGAGAGCACTGTCCCAAGAAATCTCAACCTTGGTAAATTGGTTCATTTCAGTTTTTCTTGGTTCAAACTTTTTCAAAACACTAAAATCTGAGTAGGGAGAACTTTTTGATGTTTGGAAATTCTGCTTTCAGTCTGTTACAGCTTCTTTTTTTTTTATGCTTAAGAAGTTTTTGTCATGTACTCTTCCTACCCTACTCAATTCCCTAGGTGAATAGCTCTGAAATTAGATTACAACAGATCCCATAAGACCAAAGAGTAGAAAATGTTTTCAGCAGTGAGAAAAAAATATATATAATTACATAAAGGAAGTATCAAAACTCAAATTTTAAGTGAAAGCCAGTGATCAAATCATATTCCCTACTGAACCGGGAATTATCCAAGCTTGGGGAATAGTGGAGGAGATCTGGCCAAATAAACAAGTAGAACCTGGAAAAATAACTGGAAGTAAAGGCAAAGGGAGTGGGAAGAGGGAAACAAATAAACAAACAAGCTCTTAGGCATTGATATCTGCAGAGCCTGGAGGATGGGTTTGGCATGAGAAGCAAAGGGCACAGAGTTAGGTGCAATTGTTTTCCTGAATGGAATTTTAAGCCTAATCCCTTGTGTGATTGATAATCTCATATATTCAAATATTTAACAGAGTAAGAGGATTTATGTGACACCAAAACCAGTGGTTAACTATGTAACCTATTCTTGAAGAACTGGTTTTTGTATAATTAGCCTTGCCTTAAATCCTTAATTACAGACTATCTGCTGACCTGCATGAACTCTCTGACTGCAGTGGAATTATTTCTAACTGAAAGGTCTAATAGGTTATTTGAATTGGATGCACTTTCATGACATAAAAATTTAATGCCAACATATAGTCCATTTAAATAAAGGACAGTCATTCAACCCAGACTTTGTCATTGATCCTTATTATGTTGTACAAACAGGAATTAATACCCTCACACACTATTTTACTGCCTTTTAGTGTTATATAACTATTTATTAATATTTATAAAGCTGTGATATGCTTCCATATTTATTGAGATTTTAATCATCCTGAAAACAACACATTCAAGTTGTCAAATACCTAACATTCATTACCAACACATGAAAACTTAAATGGCTTAAATGGGCATTTAAGAAAGTTTCACCTCATCTGTGTATAGAAACTGACAAATTACTTCAGAACAGATGTTAACGTTTAGCACATTTACTTCTTCGATGTTCATTTTAAAAGAAATCTTTTAGGCTGTACATTATAAGACTGACAAACGGGAAGAGAGTGAAATATCTGTATTTTTCCTATCAATTAAACACTTTGATTTCAGAGTCAATGTCTTTAGTGAAGACTTTGAAAGCTGTTAAACTGTGTTCATGTCTCTTCAATTACTCCAACTAAGCATTAAAACTCTACAGGGAGAAACTGGGTTTCCAATGTCAATGGTTACACAGTTCCTAATGTTAATCCTCTTACTCTTTAGGAATATCCCTTGTAGTAAACAGCTGTTCTGAAAGGAAGGATGAGTTGGGATTACTCAAATCATACATGGGATAAAGTAATGGATCTAAAACTTCCGCATGTATTAGAATCACTTGAGAGGCATGTTAAAATGTTACTCAGTCCCAGCCCCAGAGTTTGCAGTTCATCAAGCCTGGATAGAAATCAAGAAGCTATATTTCTAACATGTTGATGCTGAAGTAGCTGCTTTAGAGTCATTTACAAACTACTGTCATTGAGTATAAATTTGTTCAATTGTTTTCCTATGTTTAAAATTGTCCAATAATTGAAAAAGTTTTGGAAATCCTGCAGGCTTTATAGGAATCTTGAGGACTTATAAGAAAGTTTTTTAATCAATACCTTAAAAATGATTAATTCTTTTTATTTCAGTGTTTCTCCAAATTATTTGATCATAAATCCTATTTATCATGGGTAAGTAATTAACATTCATTTGGATACTTCTCTAAATAGAGTTAAGGAAATTGAACATTTAGGACTTTGTGATGGAAACCTTATAGCATGGGATTTCCAGCTTCTGATCCTATATGTCCCAACAAATCAACGATGGAACAGACTTAAAAGCGAAACACTCTTCTCTGGATACAATAAAAAGGAAAGACTCAGAACAACCTGTGTCCTCAAAATTGGAGAGATAAACAGTCAATACAGTATCATGGTTTCCAGAGAAGAGATATATGAACTGAAGTCACCATGGACAGGGAAACCTGTGTGAACTGTAATAATTAATTGCTGGGGAATCAACTGTTATAGTGGAAAAACTGAGGTGGAGTGGACATACTATTGTGAGATTTATCTCCAGGAGCACGACTAGATTTCTATAATAAATACTGAAGAACAACCCCCCCCGACTCATGTTTCTGGAAGGGATAGGGAAAATGATCCATTTTGACACAAGCCCAAATACTCCTTTTTTAACAAGACCTTACTTAGGAGAAACTCGGTAACCAACAGTAATCTGTGGGAGTATTATGGGAGCTTAACTGACCCAGGAGAGGGAAATACCAACTCAGTCAGCTCTAGCTTTATATGTGGAAGAAGGAAAATACACAATGACAGTGCACTGTGTCCTAAAAAATAGAGGGGGGGAACCTGAGAAACAGTCACAAGGAGTTCAAGGTCCAGAAACATAAGCCCAGCAAAAGACTGAGACCAATCCATAATACTATGTAGCGCTTCCTCTCTCCCCACACCTCACCATCACATTAGTATAGGCCTGTATACAGTAGTCACCTTTAGCCAGTACAACATGCCCCCCTGTCAAGAAAAAGTTACACAACATACCAAAATGCGAAAATCACAATTTGAAAAGAAAAATGTAATATCAAAAACAGACATTGTGGGCTGGGGATGTGGCTCGAGCGTAGTGCGCTCGCCTGGCATGCGTGCGGCCCGGGTTCTATCCTCAGTACCACATACAAACAAAGATGTTGTGTCCGCAGAAAATGAAAAAAATAAATATTAAAATTCTCTCTCTCTCTCTCTCTCTCTCTCTCTCTCTCTCTCTCTCTCTTAAAAAACAGACATTGTGGGGATGTTGGAATTATCAGATTGGGAAATTCAGATGCTAAAGACTATGATGGATAACATAGATGGCATGCAAGTACGGATGTGCAGTGCAAGCAGAGAGATGGAAATCCTAATAAAGAACCAAAAACAAGTGCTAGAGATAAAAAACACTCTAACATTAATGAAGACTGCTTTTGATGTGCTTAGTAGTAAATAGTTCATGACTGAGGATAGAAACTCTGAACTTGAGGATACTGAAAACAAAAGAGCAGATATCCTAGAACTGTGGGGCAATGAAAAAAAGGTATAGCATACAAATAATGGAAATGCCAGAAGACGAAGAAAAATAAACCAAAGAAATGCTTGAAACAACAGTGACTGAAAATTTTCCCAAAATTATGTCAGACACCAAGCCACAGATTCAGGATAGTCAGGGAATAGCAAGTAGGATGAAATCAGGAAAAAACACGTGAAGGCATATCATTCCCAAATTACAGAATGTCAAGGATAAGGTACACATTTTGAAAGAAGAGAGATGAGAAAAACACCTTACTTACAGAAGAACAGAGATAAAAATTACAGAATTTTTTTCAAAAGCTATGTAAACACAAGAGAGTATTTTTAAAGTGTTGAGAAGAAAAAAGAAATCAACCTAGTATTCTGTTCCCTGTGCAATTATTCTTTCAAAGTGAAGGAGATATACTGATTTTTCTCAAAGAAATATTAAAATATTAAAATTATTTAAATTATTTAAATATTAAAATTATTTAAAAAGAAAATGATGAAGTTAAAAAACTCAGACCACATAAAGACAGAAAACATATTAAAAAAGGAATAAGCAAAGGTAAAATAAAATCTTTTATTTTTCTATTTTTATTTGGCATATCACATAACAGCCCTTGTTCAAAATAGCAATATAGCAAAATAGATTTGAAAATTGATGCATATGCATGTAATATAAATAATATCATGTATACTTAAATATAAGTTAAATGAATGACAACAATGGGTGAGAGGAAGGAATTGAGATTATTTTTTTATTATAAAGTACTTGCACTACCTATGAATAGTATAATATTATTTGAAAGTGAAACTTTATTTGTAAATGTATATTGCAAACTCCAGGGGGGAAAAAAGAAACATAACTAATATGCTAACCAAAAAACAAAACAGAATTATACAAAATGCTGAATTAAAATTATAAAGAGCAAAAAAAAGATAAACACAAAGGAAAAAAAGAATAAGAGCAACATTTAGAATATAGCAATAAATGCTGTAGATATGTATACCACCATGTCAATATTCACTTTGTACTTCTATGGTCTAAAGTCATTGACAGAAGGACATAAACTGTCAGAGTAGATCAAAAGAACAAGAAACAACTATATGATTTTCTCAAAAAAATACACATATGAATTAAAGTAAATAGAGAAAATATGCCATGGTAACACTGATAAAAATAAAGCAATCATAGCCATATTAATTTGAGGAAGAACATATTTTAAACAAAGGATAGTTTTCAGGGATGAAGCAAGTATGATACAATCATTGGGGGTAAATTCTTTAGGAAAATGTAACAATCCTTAATGTGAGGAAACTAACAACAGTATCTGAAACTACTATGGCAAAAGCTAATGGAACCACAGAAAGAAACAAATTAATCTACTATCATATGAAGATTTCAATATTCATTCATTAGAAATGAACAGATCTAATAGGCAAAAAATCAATAAGGATAGGTTGAAGTCAGTATTATTCAACAACTAGATGCAATTGACACTCATATATTACTGTGATTAACAATAGCAGAATACATTCTTTTTTTTTTTTTTTTTTTTTAGTACCAGGGATTGAGCCCAGGGGCACGTAACCACTGAGCCACATCCCTAACTCATTTTATTTTTTTTTATTTTGAGACAGGATTTCACCAAGTTGCTCAGGGCCTCATGAAGTTGCTGAGACTGGTTTTGAACTTGTGATCCTACTTCTTGAACCTCCCAAGCAGCTGGGATTATAGGCATCCACAAATTGGCTAGGAAGAATACACATTCTTCTTAAACTCATATAGAACATTCACCTACAAAGAAACATATTCTGTTTAAACTTTATCAAATTTAAAAGAAATCATATAATATCTGTTCTAAGATATTAAATTAAGGTAGAAAGAAATTACAGAAGGATATGTGGAAAATTATCTAACTTGGAGATTAAAAAATATGCATTTAAGAAACACATTATTCAAGAAAGAAATCTCAAAAGATATTAGAAAATATTTTCAATTGAATGAAAATTAAAATGAAACGTATAAAACTTTGAAGGTTACAGTGAAACTGGTGTTTAGATGGAAATGTGTAGTCTTGAATGCACATGTAAGAATAAAAATCTAATCAATAATCAAAGTTTTCACCTTAAGAAATTCTAAAAAAGAATATCCAAATAAATATAAATCAGAAGGAAGAAAAGAAGCATTTGAGCAGAAATTAATAAAATTGAAAATAGGAAATCAATGGAAAAAATCAATAATCCTGAAAGCTGATTTTTAAAAAACATTAATAATACCAATAATACTTTTGCCAAGTAAACTGAGGAAAAAGAAACAGAATATAAATTATTAATATCAGAAATGAAATATGAGGACATTA
Source organism: Marmota marmota marmota (assembly GCF_001458135.2). Taxonomy (NCBI): domain Eukaryota; kingdom Metazoa; phylum Chordata; class Mammalia; order Rodentia; family Sciuridae; genus Marmota; species Marmota marmota. The sequence goes on along the minus strand of NW_025999982.1, from coordinate 30,380,846 downwards.
TCACAGATTCTATTAATGCTAAAAGAGTAATGTTTACTATAATCGTCTCCATACCAATGAATTTGATAGCCTAGAAGAAATTTACCAATTCCTTGAAAGCACAATTTTCAAAACATCACATAAAAATAAGTAGACAATCTGAATATGCATTTATCTTTTAGGGAAATTGAATCAATTATTAATAACCATCTAAAACAGAAAGCCCCAGGCCCAAATGAGTTCATTGGTGAATTAAACTAAACATTTAACGACAAATATTATAACAATTCTCTACAATATCTTTCAGAGAATAAAAACAGATATAATACCTTCTAACTCATTCTATGAGGCCAGAATCACCTTTATACTAAAATCAGGCAAACAAATCAAAAAGTACTAGTTTAGAAAACTGAAAATCAATATTTCTTATGCAAAAATACTCCACAAAACATCAGAAAATTAAATCCAACAATGTATAGAAAAGTTATACACATGACAAAGTGACTATATGAGTTATATAAAGTTGGTCCAACTTTCAAAATCAATTAATGCAACCCATTAGATCAACAAGGTACACAAGAAAATCACTTGGGATTTTCAAAATATGTAGAAACAACATTCATCAAAATTCCAAACTCACCCATGATAAACTCTCAGTGAACTTGGAATACTGGGGCACTTCCTCAAGTTGATTAAAAAAATAAAGAAAATATGTTCATCTAAATCTATACCTACATATTATAAACTGAATCTTTCCCACAAAAATCAGGAACAAGTCAAGGATGTCCCTTTTGTGACCCAAAGTCAAGGATGTCCCTTTTGTGACCCCCTTGTCCACATCACACTGGAAGGATGTCACTAAAAAAAAAAAAAGTAACAGAAAAATACTAAAATAAAAAAATAAAATCCAAGAAATACACTGTGTCTTTGTTCTCGCATAATGTTATCCATGCAGAAAATCCAAAATAATTGACCAAAGATAGGAGAACCTTTTCTGAAAGTAATAACCAATTATAGTGAGGTTTCAGAACACAAAGTTAATATACAAAAATCAATCATTTTTTCTGTGTATCTGAATAAACAAGAGGATTTTGAAATTTAAGAAGTTACATTTATGTTGCCATATTTTATTAAAACTACATAGTTTTAATAGCTAAATAAGTTACTGTATGGTTTTAAAAGCTAAAGACCTAAACGACAGGAAAACAAATAGCTTAACTAAAACTGGGTCAAAGATCTGAACAAATACCTCACCAAAGAACATTCATCGATGATCAATATGGCATAAGGGCACTGCAAATTAAAACAATAATGAGGTTCCACTGTGTACCTTTAATAAGGGCCACTATCTGAAACACTGACAATGTCAAATGTGGGCAAGGATGTGGATCTTTCATGCATTTCTGTGGGAATGCAATATGGAATAGTTATTCTCAAAGACAGTTTAATGTTTTCTTTACTGTAAGTATTCTCTTACCATAAAATCTAGCAAGAACACTTCTCATTATTATTGTATTATAACATAAATAACCACAGAATTTGGAAAAATTATGCCTATGCCATAGCCTGAACATCACTTTTCATAGTAGCTTTATTCTTAATTTTCAAACTTGGAAGCAGCCAAGGTAAGTTTTAGTATGTAAGCAGGCTAATAAACTATGGTACATCCAGGCAAAGGGACATTATTGAATGTGAAAATGAAATAAGCTATCAAGTAATGAAAAAACATGAAGCAAATTTAATGCACATTAATAACTGAAAGAAGGCAATATAAAAAATACCCAACATGCTGTATGGTTCTAATAATAATACATTTTCAGAAAAGCCAAACTATGGAGATGGTAAATAGATCATTGGCTTCCAGGAATTAGGGGAAGGGGAGGAACAGGTGGAGCTCAGAGGATCTTTAAGACAGAATATTATAAATATAGATGGATAGCAATATAGATACATTTGTCCAAACTCTTAGAAATGTGCATCAACCCTGTTGTAAATCCATAGACTTTGGGTGATAGTGATGCTTACAGATAGGGTCATCAGCTTTAACAAATGTCCCACTGTGTGGGGGGCGTGAGGTGTTTTGTTGGTAATAGAAGAGGCCATGCATGTGGGAGGGCAGGAGGTATGTGGAAAAATCTCCTTACCTTACTCTTGATTTTTCTGGGAACAACAAACTACTCTAAAAATATAGTTTTATTAGTGAAAACAAAAAAAATTAAAATCCAAACAAATAAGGAAAAAACTCTTATGATATGCTGTCTTGAGGAACTTCTCTCCTCACATCCTTTTCTTTCCTCCCTCCCTTTGCCATTTTATGTTGAAAATTCAAGGAGACCCTGACCTTCTTCTAATCAGGTAGAACTTGAATTTATCATTTTAATGAAAAAGTAGTTATCACTGAGTATGAAGGCATACATTCCATTTTACACTAGAAAACTAGCCTCAGAGAACCTAAGACACAAGGCAATAAGCTTGGCTGAAGTATTGTATTATACAGGATAGATGTAGTGACATAATTGCAGGACAAACATGTCTCTTGCCCACAGTGGTCGTCAGTGCCCCCAAAGGCCACTCTTAATTCCACGGAGCTTCAAAGTTTCTTAACAGTGATTATCTTTTTCTGAGGCCTACTACATTCCATTTTCTCCCCTAAGCTAAATTTGCTTAAGGGTAAGGTCTTTTTGTTTGAATCCCATGTGTACAGTTGTAAAGAAGATTTCAAAGGCATTGCAAGAGATATATCAAACTGCTTGAAAGAAAAAAAATAAATAAAAAGAGCTTCCATAAACTTGCCAATTAAAAGCTTTAGTTGTACTGAAGATTTGAGTAAATATGAGCGGGTGGGGTAAAGTTAGTATAATTCAATCCGCTTTATTTTTGTTAAAGAATATAATGACAATATTATAAATTTCACAAAACTTCTTGTTATGTTCTACCTCTGATTTGTTTTTATAAAAACTATACAAAAATGTTTCTAAGCAGAGGTATATGAACCTCTCTTTATCAGCTTAGGCTGTTACAACAAGATACTATAAACTATGTGTTTTATAGAGGAGGAATTTACATATCACACTTTTTGAAGTTGGGAAGTCCAAGATCAAGGTGCTAGCACATGGGATTCCAGGTGAGGGGTCTCTTCCTATTTCAGAGATGCATGCTTTCTTGCTGCAGGCTCACACTGAGAAGAGAGATGGGGGAGACAGTAACTGTGGGGAAGGGAAAGAAAAAAGAAGGAAGAGGGATCAGAAAAGAATGGAAAAAAGGGAGAAGGAGAGAAATGGAGTGGAAGAAAATCTACTATGTATTTTCTTTTTTAATGTTTATTTTTTAGTTTTGGGTGGGCACAATATCTTTATTTTATTTTTATGTGGTGCTGAGAATTGAACCCAGTGCCTCACACATGCTAGGCAAGCGCACTACCACTTGAGCCACATCCCCAGCCCCTTATGTATTTTATTATAAGGAAACTAGCCCCATCCATGAAAGGGATGACCTAATTACCTCCTAAAATCCCACCTCCTAATACCATCCTATTCTATTGGGGGGGTTAAAATCTCAACCTATGAATTTTGGGAAGACGCAATTCATAACAGACTCTTCAGTAATGACTGCCAAACTGCTGACTTTCCTAATGGCATGGAGAAAGAAGGTAAGTGGCATCAAACATATTTCTTGAAAGTATCAAATATTCGGTAAGAGGAAATATAGCATCCATTATTCTGTGCATTATTTTTGCTAAGTATTTACAATCAATAAATATTTTGCTCATCATTACCTTGTGTCTGATGCTATATTATTTCATCTTTACATCTAAATAAGATTAATCACTTCCTACAGAATAGGAACATCTACAGATAGCCAAAATGATGTTTGTTATTGTATTTGTTTTCTACTGCTGCATAACAAAATCAGTTCATAGTTAGCAACTTAAAACAGTAGATATTTACTATTGCAGTTTTCATGTGTCAGAATCCCAAACACGACAGAGTTGGTTCCTCTACTCAGTGTATCACAAGCTGTATTTGAGATGTTGGTTGGTTGCATTCTTATGTGGAAGATTAACTTGGGAAAGGTGTTCTTCCAGACTGTCTCAGGCTGCAGATAGAATTCATTTCCTGTTGTTGTGGACTGAAGCTCCATTTTGTTGCTTCTCACGGAGGGGCCGCACTTAACTCTTAGAAGTTTACAGATCCTTGCCATGCCCCATATAGGTCTCCTCACTGTCTGAAGGCTTGCTGTTTCAAATTCATTGATGGAGAGAAAAGAAGTTCTAGTCCCTTTTAAAATGAGTCCCTACTAATTGCTTCATACCCATCCAAGATAATCTCTTTTTTGACTCAATATCAACTGATTTGGAATTTGTATTGCATCTGTAAAATCTCTTCCTTTTAGGATCCAATCAAGTCTTGCTCACCTTCAAGAAGGGAAGAATATATGAGGCCAGAAAAATCCGAAAGTAGAGATCTCAGGAGCCATCTCAGTATTTGATATCACAATGAATTTAGGCCACACGTTATTTTAGTGGCAGGTAACTCTTCAAAGAGGAGGTGGACATTAAATCAGTAGTTGTTAACTCAAGATAGAAATGCACAGGAGATTTACCATGTGGTCATGACAGGGCTCTTAATCAAAGACTGAAGTAAGACTGGTTTAACTGTGTTGTCTTCCAACTTTACTGAGAATACTTGACAAATGAAAATTGTACACATTCCAAGTGTTTGCTCCCACATTAGTGATTATTTGCTCAGGTAGACATAACTACTTTCAATAATAAGAAACCAGAAAAAACAAAAACAAAAAAAAACAGAAAAAAAGGTTTGGTCCAAAGGCACACTTGTTTAAGATCTAGTTGGAAGGAATAAATAAGCTTACCACTCTGCACAGTAGTGGATTGTTACAGTTTGAGAATCATTCATATTTTCGTGATACAATCATTCATATCTTGGTTATAATTCTTTCATTAGATAAAATGTTTCATTTAAAAAAATAGTTTACTACTTCCTTGTTTCCTCTCTTTTTGAATAATGCACTTGGGGATGACAGCAGTTCTGTTATGGTGGTAGAAATTTGCTACCCTAAAAAGGGTATTCAAACAGTAACAGTAGTGGCTCTGATTATCAGTCAGAGTAAAAGAAGGAGGATGTTTGCACTGGGGTAATGTTGGCATGATATTTACATATATGTGAACTAAGAATATTTACATGGATAACTGCATTGAGGAAGCAGATTTCTCAATTTGAAAAAGAAGTTATAACTATGGAAAGAAAGAATGTCGGATTTAAATTGCTGGTATCAATGTGAATTTATGGTTTTTTACACACACACACACACACTTTCTGTCTATTCAAGTGGAAAATTCTGGAGGGAATTGACACCCAAAGAACAATGAATTCACTTAGTATCCAGATCTTGAGTTCTAACTAACATGGTCATGAGGAGAAGCCAGAATGTTTGGAATTAATTGCTGATTCCAGGAGTGGGATGGTGAATGCGTAAGATGTGGCTAGAACAGCTCGCTGTGACGGAGTCCTTAAACATGTCAAATGAACACTGAAGCCAGAATAAGGATCTGATTGTTGAAATGTGAGAGGATTTAACCATCAAAATAAAACAGATATAAATTACACAAACAACAAAAATGCAGAGAACATAATTTTTATTGTAGAAATATATGTAATATAAGTAGAAGGAATTAAGGCATTTATACCTTAACAATCCTGTAAACATAAAAATGACTGACTAAAGCAAGGGTCTTCTAGGGATGTCAAACACAGATGGTGAAATCTTCATTAGAACAAAGATAGCTACATGTCTCAAACCATCTCTTCTCGAACAACAACCAACCAACAACAGCAAACTATTAACAAAATACATCTTTAAAGGAAAACGTTACAGCAGATACATCCTTAGTAAAGTGTCAAATTAACCTTACCAACATTGAGACAATGTCCAATATAGTATTCTATTAAATACAGCAAGCTCTATTATCTGAATCCAAGGATAAGTAACCTTAGACAAATTGAATATCTCTGCTTTTCAAAATTTCATTGGTGAATTATAATTATATGTGATTGTAGGCTTCATTGTGATATATTTGTCCTGTCACATAGCATAATTTGGTCTCATTCATACCTCCATACTTCCCTTACATTTCCCTCCCCACTTTATCTAATCCTAGTACTCTACTCTACCAGTCTGTCTTCTATTTTCATGAAATCCCTGTGCCTATTTTTTTTTGTTTTCCCCTCTAGTTTCCTCATATGAGAGAAAATGATTCTTGACTGTGAGTTTGGTTTATTTCACTACAGCCAAGTTGTAGAAATAGCCGAGGTGTCCATCAACAGATGGATAACCCACTTGAATCTAATGTATGAAATATGATATGTCAAGAGCTTTGTAATGTTTTGAACAACCAATAAAAAAAACAAATTGAACATCTTTATGTAAAAAAGTTCAACCAAAGAGTATTTTTCAAGTGTACAGGTCAGGGAAATCAATGCAAGAATAGGGAACTACTCCATATTGACGGAGAATATTGATATGGCAATTTAATACAACTAGAAATCTTTGTTTGAATATCACTATTCATTTTATTATTGGACAAATGAAAAATTTGAATAGGGTTTATGTGTTAGTTTTCTAGAACTTCCATGTAAAAATAAAATACACTGTGTGGCTTGAACAACAAACTTGTGCTTGTTTTTCATAGCTCTGGAGGCTGGATATCCAAGGTCAAGGTGCTAGCACGGTTGGTTTCTTCTGAGGTTCTTGTCCTTGGTTTGTCCTTTCTGCCTCTTTATTCAGTCATCAATCCATGGATCTAAACCCCTGTTGTCTCTTCCAGTGTCCAAACTTCCTTTTATCTTAAGGACACTCATCAGATTGGATTAGACTTGTTTTCCCTCATCACCTCTATCTTCGATTATATTCACATTCTGAAGTACAGAAATTTAGGATTTTGATGTATGAATTTTCGAGGAATACAATTCAGCCTATAATAGATGAAATTAACATATTAAAACATCAGTGTTTATTTCTTGATTTTGGTGGCCATATTGAGGGTATGCTAGATAATGTCCTCATTTTAAGAAATTGCATTTAGGAAAGTGGAATTCACAGACATAACAAGTTTGCAACTACTCTCAACTGATTAAAGGAAAAAAAAAACTATTTGTGTTATTATTTATTTTATTTTCTGTGTTTTCCCCTCATAGTTATGGTGATTTAACCCAGGCCTCATATCTCTCATATCTCCTAGGCAAGTGCTCTACCACTGAGATAGATATACCTCAGGCCCTGGTTCTACAACTTGGCTGTAGTGAAATAAACCAAACTCACAGTCAATAATCATTATGTTTTCTCTCATATGTATCAGTATTATATAGCATACTTATAATTTGGGCTATTCTACAAAAAAGAAAATAATAATGTAGGGCCAGAAATTCAATGAGAAAGCAAAGTATATGGATATATAAGTGATACTATGAAAGAGGAATCAATATAATTCTGAGAAAATATACATAATAGTGATGTGATGATATTCATTAAGTGACCATGTTTCCCTAGGTTTTAGTTCCCCTTTCAACCTATAGGGAAACTGAATAAAGACAGAATCACATTCTTTGTGAAAGAAATCAAAGCAGATAAACAGAATTCTACAGAAAAATAAGAGGTGATAAAACTCCAGCTCAGTATAGTCAAGAAACATGAAAGATTTTTGATGCCTGAGGCATTAAACTGTATACATCTACTTCTGGCTTCTTAAGTGAAGAGCTCTGATTGATAGCAGGGAAATGCAGGTGTGGTAGACTATGAATAAACTGGAGGCATCTGAGTAGAGAATAAGTTAAAATAATTCCTGGAGAAGACAGAAAGTAAATTCGATATTTTTAATTTGTTAATGGCAGTTGACATGCATAAAGAAAAACACCTTCTTTCCTTCAAAATTGATACTTTTTTTCTTTGAATATTGTCATCATATACTTAAGTGTACTCAACACAATTAATTGGTCAGCATCTAGGCTTTATATTTGACCCTTAAAGAATATAGCACCAGCTTTCTCAAGGACTTACCTTCTGCTGGTGAAAATTAAAAACAAAAATCAAAACAATAACAAAAAACTTCTACATTATTTCTACATAAAGTCAAATAAAGCCCCCCTTTTTAATGGGAGAGAAATGTGGGGGGTCAGGAGGGTGAGAATATTTTAAGCAAAATGTGAGTTTATACTGATCTGCAGTCAGTGAATTGTGACCCATTATGACATAGATCCCTCTGCCTTCACCCCTTGTTTATCATAACTTCTCACCCCATCAGTGGGAAATCTAGCTCCTGAACTGTTTGTGTTAATGAGAGGTACCTAAAGGTAGAAACTATTTCTTGAGTTCATGAACAAAAAGGAAAAAAAATACATGGCATAAACTGTACAGCTCCTTCCATTTTATCCTCTGTTTACTGGTACTAGATGGGAAGAAGTTGGCTCTTCTTGTTTTCTTTCTCTCAGGAAGGCTTCATCCTCTGGTGGGGTGTTGTTGATGTCTCCTTCTGTATGATGCCTTATTTACACTGGCCCCTACTTCTCCAAAGCTAGGGAGAACTGGAAGTTTGGGGTTGGATTTTACTTCTATTACTGGCATGGTCTTATCCAAGTAGTTCTGGTTTTTGAATAGGATGTAATCCCAATTAGAGGTGAACCAACATTCTTTGTTTCTTTTCCCAAAGGCAATGGTATCAAAGTAGGGCTTATACCTCTTTGGTCTCTTTCTCCCTAAGCTTATGACAGAGAAATGCACTTGAATGGGGGAGGATTAATTCACATTGATTTGACTTTGACTGAAGTTACTTTAGCTTGCTTCGGGAACTCTACCTAATCTGTTAGGTTAGAACATTTTTTCTTGGTTTCTTAGTTTTGCTGACCAATATCAAGAAGGCTTTGATTCCTAAATATTTTGGGTAAAACATTCACTGTCTTATCCTAAATTTCACTTTCAATATCAAGGAGAGAAAAGTAAATCACTGTTCTGACCATGAAAATGCCCCAGTTCTTTACTTTCTTATAACTCTTAAGAGTGGTTTATAAATCCCAGGACTTAAAAAATAGTGTCCATATCCTGAACTGGGAAAATTGGCACTGGTTTGGTACCTACTAGAATTAATGCCTAGAAGGAGATAATGAGCTTTTCTAGAAGGATATAATGAGCTTTTCTAAGTGACCATCTTGTCCTTTCTTTACTGGGAGACCATGAATGTCCCAGTGAGTGTCAAATGCATCTAATCTTCTTTTATATTTTACCATAGGCACAAAGGTTGAGAACTGCCTTCCATTACCAAAAATCAGTGCAGCCACCTTGGCATAGTTCTGTTATAAGTAATGTGTTTATTTTAAAGTATTTCTTAAGTATATGCACAACAGTTGAAGTTGAATGTTATTAATGACAATCATTGAAAATAGGTTTATTTTTAAACTGTATGTAGATATATACAAAAATGCAGTATCATTATATTCAAAACAGTTTTGCAATTTAAAAGCAACAGTTTGGGGGTGAAGATTCAGTTGTGCATGTGTTACAATGAAAATAATTTAAAATCACAAGAATCATTGAAACAGCAAAAGCTACTAGTTAAAAGAGTGGTATATTAAATAATAAGAAACTATACAATATGCATTTTGTGAATTCTGGTGCCATCCTTATTCATGGTGTGTTAATAATTAAAACACTTTTTTCTAGAATATGTAAGAAGCCTTCAAAAGAAATCTGTCTATGAAATATTTTGGTATGAGTAAATTACCTGAACCTTAAATCATAGTATGTACTTGCTAAGTACTTAATATGGGCCATGAACATATTTAATCCCCACTACAATCACATGAATTAGTTACTATAATTATCTCAATTTTACAGACAAGGAAACTGAGACATAAAGATGTTGTATATCTTGCCCAAAGTCACACACACCTAATAAGTTTCAGAGAAGGGGTCCAAATCCCAGTATTCTGACACTAGACCCTGCATTCTTAACAACTCTGCAATATGCATTTACTCCTCTGAGCCTAGAAACAGCGGGGACCATGAGTGCCAGTGTGAGCTGCCAGGAACAAGAAGCCAAGTGGCAGAGGGTACAGGAGCATCAGCTGTTGAGGGCTCAGATGTATTCAAGCTGCTAGTACATTACAGTGTAAGGGAGTAGAAATGAGTACAGGAAGCAGAATATAGTTCTAGGAGGCCTCTGCCTTTCTAGAATCATGCTGCCAGAAAAATAAATGTGCAGAAGTTGCCAATAAAATCATTTCTACTGAGATCCAAATAGATTTTCTAATACCAAGTGATGAAAACAAACACTTCCATTGAAGCATCTCCACTGTCCTCTGTTAAGGGACATTCTCAAATCATCTTTAAAGAAGTTACAGCACATTTTTGATGTCTCGAAGTGGTGGAATATGTTTTAGACTGTTTTGTGAGTCACAACATCTTTGAAGGAGCTAAAGCATTTTAAATTTCTCATTGTTCCTGAAGTGATACAATATTAACTTCTTATTTTTCCTTGGTCTAGTCTTTCTCAATTAATCTTTCTTGAACCTAATATTCATCAGGAATGTACCTGCATACCTGACAGGTATTCTCATCATCAGCACCCTTGTCATTGCTGTTGGCAATTGCACTAAATTTGACTTCTTATGTCATTACCTTTGTCCTTGTCTTACTAGTTCATTTGCCTTGTACTTTCTTTCAAGAAGTCTTACCATCCAGAAATGTGGAAGATAAAGAGCACGCCAGGGATGATGATGAGCATCAGCTACATTTCTATCTCCTGATCAGTATAGAGGCACAAATCTCATCTTTCAACTGAATAAAGCCATAAACATCAATGTGAGAAGAAATATCATCTCAGACCTGTTGTGCTCCATGGCCAAGGACTGATTCTGGTGTGAAAACTTTACCTACTTACCAAGCCTTCAGAAAAGCATGAACCTTTAGTGCTGTTAGGGATTTAAGAAGTTATATAGATCAATTCCTTCATTTTATTGATAAGAAAACCAAGGTCTGAGCACTTAAAATGAGTCACTCAAGGTCACAGAGACTGTTCAGGGACAAGCAAAAATAAAAATCCTGGATAAATGGTTCTGAAAACTTTAGGTCATACCTAAAGAGAAAAAGATCTTGCTGCCTTTTATTCTTATCCCATATCTTTGAAATGTACATACACAGTGTACCTACTATATGCTAAGCTAAACTTACTTCACATACAAGAATGTTTAATTTTCATAACCTAATGAGGTAGGTACTATTGTTTCTATTTTGCAAATGAAGAAGACAGTGCACAGAGAGTTGAAGCAAGTCATGCATGTTTTCACAAGTATTGATTGGCAGAAATGTGATGATATCAGCTTCTGTGTTTGTACTGTTAACAGTTTGTTTCCCTTCATTAGATTTTTGTCAGTGATTCCTTCTTATTATTCATGCCTGCTTAGTATTGAGTAATAATTTGTTTCTGGCTTTTGGTTTGCTTGAATGTATGTGTTTTTTTGGATGAGGAAAAAAATATCAGAGAATGTGAGGTTTGTGTGGAAAGGAAAACACTAAGTGGTCATTATAGAGTGACAACAGCAACCAAGGCAAAGAATGTCATCCACTCATTTATCTAGGTAGTATTTACTGTGCAGTTGCTATGTGGCATGACCATCCTAGGCACCAGGCTGCTGCATTGAATGGACAAAGGTTCTTTCTATTGAAGTGTTGACGTGCAGAGAGGACACTCAACACTACTCAAGGCAAAATTTTATTTTGTTGGAAGAGCTTTGTTGAAAACAGAAAGGGGAAATTAGGGTTTGGGAAAAAAATGAAGAGGACGGAGTTAATAATTATAAATTACAAACAGTAGTGGGTAGGATTCTTTGAGAAACTGGCATTTGAACAGATATATGAATATGGAGATGCAGATAATGGGATAAAAAGGAGATAAGTAAATGCAAACAACTCCACGAAGGGAACACAGTGGTACATTCAAGGTACAGCAAAACCTCAGCGTGGTTGGAAGAAAAGTAGGAGATAAGATCAGAGAGGGAAACTAAGGTCCCAACCAGATAGTTCTGTCAGACTTTTAGTCTAATAGAAAAGAGAACCATGAGAGTGCTTTGACATGAATTGACTTACTTGTAAAAAATTATTGGCATTTGATTATTGTGGAATATGTAGACAGGAAGGAATCTAAGGCAGCAGTCAGGAGGCTACTGAGAAAACTTGTGAGAGAATGCCCTGTCTTATACAAAAGGTAGGAATACTCGTGGTAGTGAGAAGTGGTCAAATTTAATATATTTTGACAGTAGAGAGAGAGAAGAATTCCTGAAAAATCGATGTGCTTCTTGAAAGAAAGGAAGAAATCAATGATGTATTCAATGGTTATTTAGTTATTTAGTTTTTGGGAAGAATTTCTTTTTCACCAACGGAGGAAAAAAAAAGAAGTCCTGTGGCACTTGGTTTGGATGAAAGTTAAAGTTATGTCTCTATAGGTAATATCTGATATGAATATAATACATCCTAGTACACATATCAAGTAAGCAGTTTGGGGAATTATAAAGTGAGGTCTAGGTTTGAGACCAAAAATATTGAAATTTTTGGTCATTTGGATGATATGGACATCTCTGAGAATACCAAAGGAATGAATATTTATAGAGAAAAAAAGATAAAAACTAAGCTCTGGGTACACCAGTCAGATATGTTGGAGAGAAGGTGAGAAAGTACAAGTACTGGAGAAGGAATCACTGAGTTATGAGACAGCCAAAATGCATGGAGTTCTGGAAAATAAGATTCTGACGTGCACCGCTGAAGGAGTGATCATCAGCATAGAGATCCAATGAAAGTCTAAGTAAGGTGAAGACAGAGCATTGATGTTTGTGTTTAGCAGCATGGACAGTATTGGTGAGACTTCCATAGCCCTTTTGTGGAGAGATGAGGGAAAGTTGGGTTGGGATAGATAAAACAGAATAGGAGAAATGAATACAAGTACAGCAGCTCTGGAGGAATTTTATTGCACTAGGGAGTAAGAAATCAAGTTGTTGTTCATGGGGAGACTTTTTCATTAGGTTGAAAACTATAGTGGGCAGAAAGTATTGAACCTTAGAGAAACCTCTACTTTTTATAAGAGAAACAATAAAGCTGTTAAGAAAGGTAATAAGAAAAGGATCAATTAGAAAAGATATCTATTGAAATCAAGAATGATAATGACAAAACACTTCCTATATATGATAGTCCATACATGGGTTTTGGAATAACTTTCTATATATTGTATTCCTAATGTAAGTTGTACTTTGAATATTACTGACTTATGGTGAGTATTGGACAAAGATAGTCCTGTATTAGGGCTGGTATATTTAAGGAACCTGAATGCTAGTGGCCCTGATAGAAATCACATGAGGATTGCCAGCTGGTCCATCAAACATATACCAATAGGGTGACGCTATTTTTGTGAGTTCATTACAACCTAAGTGTCAGAACTGCACTGATGATAATGAAGCTCATGAAAAATACAAATTTGTTTATTCAAATTAGGTATATTCTAATCTGACTAAGCCTAAGGACATTATCACATTTTATCTGAGTCCCCATTTTTTTTTAGTCTTTTCTCTCGTTCCTTTATATATTCTTCAAACTCTTTGAACACAGTTAAATGTAATCATTTTAATGTGTGTTTCCTTAGTTACAGTCAAATGTAGTTGTGCCTTCCTAAAAGCATTCTTAGGTCACCTTGATCAAATTTCAGGCTCACAAAGAATGCCTCTTATATCAAATTATTTAGACAAATGTGCCCATGAATAAGTTATTCTACATTTTGAAACTCCCTAATTAATTTACCACAGGATAACTTTTACTTCAGTACTAGAGAAAATTTGTACATATCTCAATGCAACTCGTGAGTGCTGGTTGGGTTTTCTTTGAAAAGTAGGGCCATTTGGGATGTCAGTCATTCAGAAAAGTCAGGCAATGCTAATTTCCATCTCTCTAGGTTCCCCTTCCACATGTTTAGGAAAGACATTTGGGCACTTACTTCTGGGAAGAATTACCAAATGGAATCTGTTAGAAAATTGTCATTCAAAAATCAACATTGTCATTTAATCTGGAATTCTATTTTCTTACTAGCAACAGTCATAAGAAGAAAATGAGATTAGTTAAATAAAGTAAAAACATCCCAAAGTAGATAGTATAGAGTAGATTATAGGACTCCATGATTCCCTAACTCCTGGGCTATCTAAATTTCTCTGTCTTACTTGGCAAATGTCTTTCAACCTCAAGACCACCTCATTGTCATTGGTTGTCACTTCAGCTCCAGCCATCATGCCTCCATGAATGGCAGAAAGGTGAATTCAGCTCCTAATAGAGAACTGTTCAGAAGGCTGGTCCAAAATTTCCACATGTATCTTATTGGCCACAAGTTGGTTCTGCTAAAGAAGCTGGAAACAATTTGTAGGTGTAACACAGTGCCACCCTCAAATGTAGGATTTTGCTAAAAGGGAGGAAGAAAAGAACAGATTTTGGATGGAAATTGAATTTTCACTATTGTTGAACTGGGTTATGTGCACACTGCTTGATTGTTGATCTGTGCATTGAAATCTTGATTTTAATTAGTATGATGGATTTTACTTTTACTTAAATAATGCTTATTGTTTCTTGTCATTGCTTTCTATAAGTAGATTTTAAAGAGTGTTGCTCCAAGTATTGGTGAGTTATCCACAGACTTATTGTTTACATGTAAAGTCAATTTTCTCTTTGAGAATTATTTTTCCTGGCCTTTTCTGTTGCTAGCTGTTCCCCTAAACATACACTGTGCTTTTGGCAAAAGAAATCATCTATTTCATACATAATCTTCCATACAGTGATTTTCATCTCATTATGCTAAAGACCGTTACACAAGTTGCTGAGTTTTTGTTTAATCTATCTTTACAAAGCTCAAATGATTTATAGCATTTCAGCACTTATGATTATTAATTTAGGCCTCCCAGGTTTGTCTTCTTTATATTCTTATTTCAAATACAAAAGATGTAGTTTCTACTCATGCAATTGTCAAAATTTTAATGATGTTTTCTAATTTTCCTGTTTTAAATCATCTTATGTTCATGATGATAGCAATTATTTTCAAGCATGATTTTTTTGCTTTTCTATTATAACACAAAATAATAAACATATATAAATTGCCCATCTTTACAGGAACTTAAAATCCAGTGTTAGACCATTTTTTTTCTATTTAGTAAATACTTACTGAATACTGTATCTATATCAGATTAGTAATATTGTACAAAAATACAGACTCCAATAATAATAGCTCTGATTTAGTGATACAGCCTGCAAGCAGGTACACTGACTGTAGTGTGAAAGGTGCTGTAATAGAACCTCAGTAAGCATCCTGGCCCAGTGCTGAAGGGAACCCTGTTTAGAAAATTGGTACAAAATTTCTCAGTACAACTATTCTTTCAGTATCAATGACAGGTATGAAAACAGATATCAGGGCCTCATTTGTAGGAAAATGGAGATTTCTCAAATGATCTAAAAGAACAGAAGGGAGAAACACTGGATCAAAGAGAATGAGTCTCAAGGTGATTCCAAGGAATGGGGCAGGAGTTTTCCCAGTATGGAGTCTGATAGGAAAGTATAACAGCAGTTCTGGTAACAATGGAGGCCCTGCAAGTGCACCAGGAATTACCACAAAAGGCAGAGTCTACCAGCCAGGTTTTAGAGGTAGCCAGATTTAAAGTCCTCATATAGCCACACATGAGAGTTTGAAATTGTTTCATTGGCTCAGCATTTTTCTTTTTAAAAAAATTTTTAATATTTATTTTTAGTTGTAACTGGACACAATATCTGTATTTTATTTTATTTATTTTTATGCACGTGCTAGGAGAGCGCTCTACCACTGAGCCACAATCCCAGCCCTCAGCATTTTTCAAATTGTGACCTTAGCCATTTATGTTCCTCCCTGCCTATGCCCCAGAATTTACAAACATAAATGCTGCATGCCATTCTGTTCTGTTGTATGTCCAAAATGTCTGTAACTTCAAAATATTCCAATAGGCATACAGTAATGGAAACAGTTGTATCCACAACTTCCTAAACCTATTTGTACCAGCAACTTTTATATGTTTCCTAGGAATTCCACTCTGGATTTCAGTTGACATACTATGAAACACAATTTTAGAAGACACTGTCATGGGTACATAGAAAACTTTAAATAATACATCAAATCAATGTGCTTTGTGTGTTTCAAAAACCCGCTTTAGAAGCCATATTAAATTGGGGCCTTTCTTTTTTTTTACCTTTATTTTATTTTTATGTGGTGCTGAGGATTGAACCCAGGGCCTCGCCTGTGCTAGATGAGCACTCTACTGCTGATCCATAACTCCAGCCCCTAAGTTGGAAACTTGTTAAGGTTGAAGGCTAGAAATCAGTTAGCAGCTATTGCATCCATCCAAAAAGGGGATTGTGAGTTCCTGAGCAAAGCAATGTAAACAGAGGAAAGAAGGAGAACAGATTTGAGAGATTAAAGAAAATATTAGAGCTTTTTTGAAAATGTAAAAATCCAGTTTATTGCAGAGAATTAATTGTAATACTTACATGGAAATATTAACACCTCCAAATGAGATAATTATAGTCTCTTGAAAGATACCGTATGTTGACTTCTATTGTAGTGATCAACTTCTTCTAACATGAAATAATAAAAATGTAAAGTAAACATTCTAGCTTGGAATAAAATCATTTCTATAAGAAAATGTTTTTGTAATATAATTAGATGAGAAAAGTATGATTTTTTGACATTAATGTGTTTTATAAATGTCTCAGGAACATATGTCCTTTGTCGGTGAGATAGTACACCAGAATGAGATGGAGAAAATTGCATAAGCTGTCAGCGTGAACAAAGATGCAGAAGGAATGTGATCTGAGAAGTAACATGCCAGTGATGATCTAGAAACCAGAAGATGATGACATGATGTATTCCTGCAGTTTATGTGAGTGTTATGGGGAATGGAGAGCCACTCTTCACTAAGTGGAAAGTACATACATCTACATTTACTACCTGCATGGTCAACATTTACTTCATTGGAGCCAGGTTGGAAGTATCAAGAATAAATAAATCCTAAAAATTATTTTTGTTCTTTCCACAATTTCATTAATTTAAAATCTTTGGTTTAAGTATCAAATTCCCTCAGATTGAATACCTTTACCAAAAAGTTTTTCATCAATATTGAAGACAGGTTTTTTTACCACAATAAGGAAGTTGGAGCATTAGAAATGAGTTATTACTGGAAAAAATAGAGTTTCATAATTTTTATAAGCACCATAATAAAGTAAAATTAAATAGCATGTGGTGAGTATGCCTTTGAGTGATTCTTATATTTATTACACTATAGATTTTACTATAAGTATATCATAAAATTTAGACTATCAGCAAAATGTAGGTCAATATTCACCCTGAATAATTTAAGTATAAGCTAAACAATTTTAATCAGATATAAAAATCAAGCTCTCAAACATGATGGTATGAACATATTGAATAAGAGTGAATGTTCTAATATGAATATATTTGTCTATCTAATGAATAAATGGCAATGTGTAGCAATCGTGTGAAATCTTGGGTGTTCTGTTCCATTTTCCTTTCTTGCTTTTCTGTTGATCATAAGGAGAAACAGACAGCTCTTCTCTAAAGAAGTGTAGGCCCATCTGCTTCTTGTTTTCTGTTTTTTAATGCCTGAAAGTTTTAAACTAATTTTCACACAGTTTGTAAAGCTGATCTAAAACAACTTTAATTTTTATATTTGGCACTGAAGAAGACAGCTATAAATCCTCATCCCAAATTATTTATTTTTGTTAAAGTATCTGATGTGGCATCATCAATTTATTTCCCTTCCAACTGAAATTAATATTAGCTTCAAAGATTTTCATCATTGTAAATACATTAAGAATTAACAGATGAGAAGAAAATTATGATATTCTGAATGATATGTCAATATACTGTTAAGTTGCATCTATTCATGTGGTTTCCTTAGTAATGGTGTAAAGCTTGTGTTTCCTCCCAATCTATAAATGGATTTCAGGTATCCCAAATTATAAAATTAATTATGTAGGTAGATACATTCTTTTTCTTTTCCTTGACTGACATCATTCAGAAAAATAATATCTACTAGAAAAAAAAAACTAATTTTCTTTATGGTAAAGGGATTAGCATGTCAAAAATATAAGTTGTCACTATTAATTAGTAATTCCTTATGATCTTGAGCTAAATGTGTAAAAACGACAATTAGTAAAGACATCAAAGAAAAAGAAACAGTATTTCCAATCTTATCACACATTGTCCATATTTGCAGAATTTGAGTGTCTTACTTTCATTTGGTTTTGGGGAATTCTCCAGGAGAGACTTTGGAGAGCATCTTTACATATGAGATTTGAATGCTTCTCTGTTTAGGTCAAGAAAAGGAAAGCAGAAAATGAAATAACAGAGAAACATATTTTCTTACCTCCTACCTCAACTGCTTCAAGTGTCATTTGGTTTATAGGTAAACAATAATCAAGAAACAAACACAAACACACTCTCCATGGGTGTACTGTTGGGAACTGTAATGACTACTTCAAAGTAAGCACTGGTGAGTACCAGTCACCACCATATAAAGTTCTTGGGGGAGTTTCCTGCACAACTATGTATCTTGGTTCATAGTGTATATTGGGAATTGATTGATGTACATGCTTGTGTGAGAGTTGTGTGGAAGAATTTAATCTTAGAAAAGTGGAGTTTCCTGAGAGTAGAAGAAGCCAAATCTTGAACTGCAGGCACAAAAGTCCCACAGATTTTTTTCCCTAAATGAGAGATAAAGAAGTTTTGCATTTTAAAATCAGAGTTTCTCAACTTTGTATGTCTCTAATGTTATGTGAAGGAGATATGTTTCCTCATCATGAAACATCATAATATAACTAGGAAGTAGCTGCATTAGTCTTTTTATATATTTCATAAAGTACTGAGGATGGAAAAATATGTACGTATGCGTATTTAAATAAAATCAAATCAGTTCATAAATGATTATGAGGATTATGCTGTTACTTACATAACACATTGGTATACTTCCAATTAAAGCTTTACCAAGTGTATAAGCCAATAATATCCACATGTTTGGTCTCTGTTCCAAAGAGAATTTGTTGAGAGCCACAGCCGAAGGGGCCCCAGCAAACTTCCAGCTGCCAGCAAACTTCCAGCTGCCGGCTGATGATTGGCTCACAGCGGCCCCAGCAACATCTAGCTGATTGGCTCCTCGGCCCCAGCAACATCTAGCTGATTGGCTCCTCTGCGGTGATGCTCATTGGGCTGTTTCCCTGCCCTTTCAGACCACGGAGCTGCTCATTGGGGGACTTTTTTGGCTCCGCCCACGTGACCCAGCCAATCGGCCTCAAGAGCAGGAGGATTGTGGGAGGTGGAGAGAAGCTTGTGTGGGAGAGAGAGGCTTGTGGAAAGCCGGTGGTGGCAGTTGAGGCTCTGAGGGTTTTTCCTGAGAGGCTGTTTTGTTTGGCGTGTGTGGTTCTAAAAATAAAGTTAGTTTCTTTTGACAAGTGGCTCCTGATTGTGCCCAGCCAGACTGCGGCATTTGGTGGGCCGCACGGGGAGCGACTGAGGGTAAGTGAAACTGCTCGCCCCTGAGGGCAGGGCAAGAGGATGGGTAGCCATTTTAAGATTCCTCTTTTGTTATTTTGTTTCACTTTTGTTTTAAGTTGCCTGTCCCTGGAGATGTGTAAGATGGAAGAAAAACCGCTCACATCTGAGGAACAGATAGGGAGAAAGGACGGATGGACATTTCAGGAGGCTATTATAATGATTTTGTGTTGTTCCAATTTTGTTTCACTCTCTTTCAGTTTTGTT
>NW_025999982.1:30322947-30356975 GCF_001458135.2 Marmota marmota marmota | reverse complement strand
ATCATGAAGTTCTATTTTGTTTTTTGAGCTCATACAGACCTAGGTTAATGTTTTGCTGATCAGTTCTATTTTTTGACTATAGAGTTTTTAAACATTGCAATGGAGATTTCACCTGTAAAAAGTTATAAGGCCTTTACTATAATGTTATGTGTTGTATGTATTATATTATGTGTGCACACTTGTGTTTTGTGTTATATGTTTGAATGTATGTATGTCCATATATCATATATGATGAGCGCTCATGATAAAATGGATCCAAATATTTTTTTTTCACGTGATTTATATTTTTTTCACGTGATTTATTTATATTTCCTAAATTAAGTTGGACTTATGTCATTTATAGTCACTAATACCAGGCAGTTAGACCATTGATAATTGTTTCTTATAGAAATCACATCTCATAGAATATAGATCTGGACATCATTTTTGTAAAAAACAATAAGCCATAACTTACATATCTAAGTCATCTTATTCTGGTGCATTCTATTGTGGTGGGGATTTGTTACAATGGACCAATTTTACCAAGTAGCAAAAGATTTGACTGACTTCCAGACAAGGTGCCTAATCTTGATGTTGTTAGGAAATAATGATAGATGTTCCATTAAGATTTATAAAGGATTTTTCCATAGACCTCATTCTGCTAGCTACTCACCAGTTTTCCACGGATTTGGGCAAAATATATGATGTCCCTGATGAATTCTGTAATAATTTGAATCTTGTGATTTGAATATTCTTGAACTAATAATTCCAGATAAATTAGTCAGAATAATGACCCTAATACCCCATGTATACTATTGAACATCTACATTCTAATCTACAAAACATGTTAATATATTAGTTTCATAACAAAAAGTAATTAAGTTCATAATACAAACTGAAATTGCTATTCATTTTACCTTAACATAGGAAATTATTCCCAATTATCTGGGTAGAACAATGTAAATATTAGGATCTTTAAAAGTAGAAAAACCTTGAGAGATAAAGAACCAGAGATAGTATCAACTATCTTGGCCTGATGTTGATGACTTTGAAGATGGATAAAGAGGCCATGATCTGGCTCAGGAAAGCAGGTAGCCTTTAGAAGTTGGAAAAACTAAGTAAAATTGTCTAACTAGATCATACAAGAATCCTTATGTTAGCCTGGTGAGTCTCCTGTTAGATTTCTGAACTTCTCAACTGTAAAATAATAAATTTGTGTTAATAATAAATCAAGCCCCTTGGTTTGTATTAATTTGTCAAGGCAGAAATGAAATACTAATGCAGACTTTGGTACCTGAGAGTGGGATGTTAGTGTAATAAATATCCTAAAATGTGGAAATGACTTCGAAATTTGATTTAGAATAGAAGCTGGAAAAATGGGGGTGAGGAGAAAAAAAAATCATCAACACATTATTAGTTGAAATATGGATGTTAATGATTATGCTAGTGAGAACCATATATTGCTTTAAATAATATCTAACTTATGATGCATAGATAGTTAATAAATGGGTGTTAAAAGTGCTCTTGTTGAAGGTTCAGGAGAAAATGAAGTGCATGTTATTGGAAACTGGAAGAAAGAGATCACTGTAGTGACAAAATCGTAGCACAGTTGTGTCCTGTATTTATGTGGAAAGTAGAATTTATAAATGATAAAAATGTACACTTAGCTGAGGAGATTTCCAAACAAAATGTCGAAGTTGCAGATTTTTGTTTGTTTGTTTGTTTTTGATGCTTAGAGGAAACTGCAAGATGAAAGAGGTAAGTAGGGGGAGACTATTTAAATAAGAAGAAACCATAATCAGGTGATTTGGAAAAATCTCAACTTTCAGAGTGCAAATATTTTGAAAATTAAGAGATCCACTATCAGTAAAATAGACTCTAGGAGAAAAAGCCAAGGTGTGGCTTTTGGTAATACCTCAGAAATAGCAAAAGATCAGAGTCATGAGTTCATAAAAGAGGCTCTGAAAACATTGGCTCATGGATACTCTCAGCCTTTCCGGGGGAATTCAAACATAGATGGGGTGAGGGCAGGACACTTACATAATGAAGAGAATCCTATGACATACATAGTTGTGAGAAGGTTCCCTGTCAATCACTAGAATGACCTACTCTTGGTATCTCCTGTTTCTCAGCTAATTTCACAGCAGTGTTACAGAGAACTGTGTTGGTAATTTACTAAACTAAAGGGCTCGCTAGGAGGATGTATTCACTACTGATGCTGCCACTGGTGCTTATTTGGTCTCTGAAGCCTCAAATTTGAAAATTAGATGAAGAGCACGTGGTCAATCTTACGCTTGTTTTATTAAAATATTGTAGAGAATAACATGCAGAAGCTAGCAAAACGCTGGGCACTGGAATTCCTTTTCATCTATTCTTACAGACTACAGGCAACAAATGATTACCTTGATTTGGACTTGTCTCCAATTTCTGCTCTCCAAAATGTGCTCAGTGGGAAAATGATTAAATTTTATGTTTTATAAGATTTAAGCATGTTAGCATTTGGACATTTTGTGAAACTAAGCATATCCACAGAACAATATTAGTTTTATTAATTTGAATTCATGTCTTAAATAAAAAATAGATTCCACATGTTTAGTGTTTTTACTTTGAATTCTGAAAGAATGTATCACATTATAAATAACAGACTATTCCAAATTGCAAGAAACATATTAAATGTATCATAAATAATATTTTCACTGCAGAAATCCAGAGAATATTTCTTATGATTTCCTCCTTCTTCCTCTAATATAATCAAGTGGTACATAGGAAGAATATACATAATTATTAAAAGATATTAACCCTCATTAAAAAAATTATCCACAGTAAATTAATATAACCATGATAGTATTAGTAGTTGACATCATATATATGCATAATACAGGTATATAAATGAGTGTGTGTATATATATATCTTAATACATATATTTTAGATGGACTATTATTTTGAAAATTCTTAGAGAAATTTAAAAAAATAACATGTATGTGTGTGTGTGTTATGTATATATAACAACACACACACGCGCGCACACACACACCCCTATATCTATATATATAATTTTTTTTTCCTGTACTGGGCATCAAACATAGGCCCTCTTGCATCCTAGCAGGTATTCTATCACTGAACTATACACATGGTCCATCATTATACTTTTAGTATAATCAGTAATTCCTAAAGATGGAAAAAATATTTACACAGAAGAATATTTAAAATTCACATTAACTTTCAGTAAATTTTTATTTCTCAGTGGATAATTAAATAAATTCCAGTGCCTACCAGCAGCAGTGGATTGTAATTATAATATCAAAGTAACATGTTTGAAATATACTGTTTTTACCTTTCTCTGATATCACATAAGGCTTTGTGTCTGTTAGATAATTTACAAAGGTTAAATGAGATTGTAAACACTTTTAATGTGATTTTTCTTGATAATTATCATTAAATTATACAAAGCTTAGAGTGTGAAATATATGTTATCAATTCACATATGGTATTCTCTTATTTGATGCTTCTCACATGTGATCAGTTTTCATTTCAACTGGAATTGAAAACACTAAAGGGTTATTGCTAGAAAAGGATGTTTGGATAACAAAAGGAGATCATGTTCCTCTGGTTTTCACAGAGCACTCAAATGAAGAGGCTGTTTTATGGAGGAGGCAGTTAGGTTGCACTAGTCTTTTCAACAGTCTGAAAAGCCCAACTGGGCAATCATTCCGCACATTTGGAGATAACAGAAACTACTTCATTTGGTCTCAGTGCCTTCTGGTATCCATGCGTACAGATGGAATGGAGATCCTGTCACCCTGAAAAAATTCTCTCCCTATACTCCAGTATATTTGAGACACAGGTATTTTCTTGAGTTAATTCTTAATCCTTCATGAATTTGGGAATATCACTACAACTGAGTTTTGTAAGGTCCAAGATAGAAAATAGAGTAAAATAAAAAAAATTCCATCCTACCTGTTCATAACTCTTAATTTATAGATGCTTAATATATTACTTTTCAAACTCTAGGAATAAAAACTTCAGTTAGAAGCATACATATACTATCTATGTTATGGCTCCTTTTTACACTGAAAGTTACAAAAAAAATAATAATTCTTAAAGGCAGAGGTTGAAATCAAAATGTCCCACGTTTTTCTCCAAATGACACAAGATAGTTCAATAATTATAATTTTGTAAATATTATTATACTAAAATAAACTGTTAAAAATGTAATACTTTGCTCTTTTAAGGCATTAGAAATTTTAAGGGCAATAAATAATGTTAAAAGATAGCCTCCTTAATAGAAAAGAGCACATTATATTAAAACATTTATATTTTATTTATTTTATGATGCAACTATTTTTAAGGAGAGAATATGGTATGGAATGTATATAAATTTATTTAATTTAAAAAGGTTAATTTAACAATTTAGTCAATTTCTTATTTTTATAGAAATAAACACATGCCTTTATTTTATTTGTGTATTTTATGTGGTACTGAGGATCAAACCCAGTGACTCACAAGTGCTAGGTAAATGCTCTGCCACTGAGCTACAGCCCCAGCCCTAAAAGTAATAATTTTATTATGTTAATTTTTATAACAATTTACAAAATAATCATTGCTATTTTCTTTTACAGTTGAGGAAACCATAGCTCTGAAAGGTTAAATTTCATAAAATTACATTGCTCGAACATATTGAATTCCAATGATTACCAGCTGTCTCTCACTTTAATGGAAATTATGGTGGAACAAAATGAAAAGCCAGATACGCTTATGATGTCAGTAATATTTAATGAATCCAGATTGTACTCTGAGATAGAGATAAAATACAAAGCCTTCCAATTCTCACTCATGAAACTGTTTCTTTAAAACCCTTACTAATTGGTGTACGACTTATTTCACTCATATCCTGTGACATTTCCACTACTCCCAAGTGTTAGGATACATGTACATGAGCATTTGTATGATTTTCTACAACTCTGAAATATCTTTAAAAGAAAAATTTAAAGCAGTTTTATTTTATTGGGTTCTGCTCTACTATTCAAGCTCTAAGTGGTCCATTTCCTTGTGTTTCTAGAATGATACATCTATGTGTACTTTGAGTTAAGATCATGACGGATTTAACTGTGTGCTGTTCTGTCATCACTCTTTGAAGTCTTTTTAGAGCCTGCCAATCCCTATACAACAGGAAATCTTCACAGTTGAAGCTGGTTTAAGGGGGTTTCAATGAAAGCTTCTCATTTAGTAGTAGGTTCTGGATCACCAGTGGGAAGGACCATCGTGAGAATTAGATTTTTTGGAAACCATCTGATTACCTATGTGGACTTTAGTTCTTGGAAAAGCCTGAGCAGCTACAAACAAGGGAACACAGACATGTACTAAAAGAGCTATGCAGAGCAAGGTCTCAAAATCTGAAGCTTATTTACAAACCAGTGATGCCCTAAGTGGAAAATTATGTCTGCAACATGTTTCATGTATGTCGGTTAGAAATTAACTTCCTTACATACATAGAGGCAACCCAATAAATATATTACAGTTGATTTTAGACATAAAATATGCAAGCAGAATTTTCCTTCTTCATTTACCATCCTTCTTCTGTTTCTAAGTCCTATTCAAAAATAAACATTTTTTGAATAATGAGGGACAGGTTATGAGAGAGAATCAAGCAAAATTTTGTTCAGATGCATCTATAAAATAAGTAGGATTTAGAATTTTCTAGTAGTAATTTTAATCTCATGTTTATAAATTTTATCATGCTTTGAGACTGCTAAATTTTTCCATAATATAATATCAATTTTTTTCATTTACATCTGAAATTATACTAATACTTAAAGTCCATAGATTAAGAAAAAATAATCTCAATTTCCAACTTTTGGCTTCTACCTTTAGAGTAATAAACTTTACTTTTTTATGCTAACAAATTAAAACTTTTTAATTCCTTATATTACATAATCATGAATTAAAAGCATATATTTGCATTAATGTCAAAACTGCATAATTAAGTATAATTATACTTATTACCTAATTATTCCATACCTGGTATTTGACTATTCACCAAAAAATTTACACAGTTTAAATATCACTTTTTGAATGTAATATTTTTTTGAATAATGAATAATAACATTTTAAATGGCATTTAAAAAAACATTAATTATATGTTCCTTTATTTGCTCAATATAGAAATATTCTGCAAATACATAATAAAAATTCATACACAAGACAGACAATCTCACAAAGAAAAAATTGTAGACTTTAGAACAGCTATGTACTCACTTATGTCCCCTCCAAACTACTATGTTGAGGCTCAAATTTCCATTTATAGATAGTGTTTTGGGGGAGGGGTTAGATTAGGTCATGAGGGCAGGAACCTCATGACAGGATTAGTGCCCTTCTAAGAAAAGATTAATGAACTTTCTCTCCTTGGTTTTCCCTCTCAGTACCTTCACAAAGAAGAGACCAATGCAAAGTGGCAGCCATCTGCAAACCAGTGAGAGAATTCCACAAGAACTCAACCATTAGTCAATCACACTGGCTTATTAATCTCAGACTCCCATTCTCTGAAATGTTAACACATTTCTATTGATTATATCAATCATTATGGTATTTTGTTATGGAAAAATCAAGGTCTTTCTGCATAATTAAGGAGACTTTTTATCTTATGTGAAAGAATCATGTGACTAACCTTTCATATTCCCAGTAAATATGTGGTTTCTTTTTTCTGTGCTTAATGATGTGGGTTTTGCTTTTTGGGAGAAGGGATGATAGGAAAATATTTTATATAATACTTTTTTTTTTAATCTATGCAACTTCACTCTAAGGTTAATGGAGACTGTGTGCATAGAGACTTCATGTGTATCTTCTAACTGACCAACAATTGAAAAATGATCATATAAATTACAGTGTGTTGATAAATAGAAAGTATTTTATTATCTGACATCAAGACATATTCGAAGGTCAGAAAAAACAAAAAGATATACTTGAAGGTCAGTAATTACCTGGGATATTCTTACCATGTAGTATTCAGTAAGAATAAAACGTACTTATGATCTTTCATTATTCAGGTCAGTATTAGAGTGGGAACTACTCTTCTTTCTGTATATATTGAGTGTCTTTTTGTATAATGGGTGGATTACCTTTTATTGAATGTAGCTACTCTTATTTGGATGAATATTTACATTTATTTGCAAATGGTATACTAGCAAAATATTGAGACATAATTTTAACATAGATAGTTTTACATAAATACATAATTATTTCTTTCAGATATGCTTCTTGTAGTGGAAGTATAAGTAAAAACAAAAGATGTATTTTCATTCCCTGAATCAATTTCTCAATTAGATACTAAAGTCATTTTACAATTGAAATTCTAGTAGTTTTATATCTACCAGAATCTAAGAAAAAAATATTTTTCACATGAAATAGAAATAATGGGGATTTTCAACTAAATCATAGAAATTATTTTATATTATTTATTATTATTATTATTTTTGGTGATGAGGATCAAATCCAGGGCCACATGCTTGGTAAGTAGCTCTAGTATTCTACCAGCTCTACCACTGAGCCACATTCTAAGCCTGTAAACATTATTATTATTATGTGATAAATTTAAATTTTTTTGAAACTAGATTTGGCTTTACAGTAACTCTCATTCTAGTACAAATTTATTTCAAACATAGAAAATATAAAGAAGTAAACTCAGACATAATTTTCATTTGACATACAAATATTTATAACTTTAATAGTGTCAAAAATTCTTCAATTGTGTGTATAGTATTCAGTTAAGTAGGTGGGGCAGTTTAATTGCTTATTCCTATAGTGATTAACTGTAGAGTTATTAGTAGTTTTTTTTTTCTCTTAGAAATAACATTATTATGATGACACGGGTAGGAAATTGTTGCAATTTAGAATATTTTCTTAGTGTCCCTTCTCAGAGGCTACATATAGGATTACATATTATTAACACAGTTAAAGTGCTTCACAAAGTTTCCAAGCAGTTTTTTCAATTAGTTTGCTCCTGGGAAACTTACCAGCTATAATGTTTAGATGTGAAAATTTCATTAAATTCTATCCAAATATTTTTAGATAGATGCAAGCCTTCATGTTGATGTGCCTTGTCTAACTATAATAAGTTATTTTTTTCTTTTCCTATTGAATTTTGGGCTGGGGTTGTGCCTCAGTGGCAGAGCACTTGCCTCCCACATGTGAGGTTCTGGGTTCAATATTCTGAACCACACAAAAAATAAATAAACAACAAATAATATTTAATATTTTTCTTGAGCAATTTTCACTTTTATGAATATCTCTTAATTTTTTTAGGATTTTTAACTTTCCTAAAGTTTTATTCATTCTTAGGGCTCCTCTTCCTCTGATTGACCTCTAAATATTGAAGATTGTAAGATTCAGTTTTAATTCATCATTTTTTTTCTGCTTAGGTGGAGTCTCATCTCTGATACTGCCATATTTCTTAACTTTCAAATTCACCTATAGAGTTGGCATTTAATCTTTCTTTGGGGATTCCAAACTGAGCCTGTTCAGACCATAAATCCGAAACATCAATCCTTCTCACTTAAACTAATGACAATACTATCTATAAATTGCCAATCTGAAACCTGTACGTCATCCCTGATATTCTACACACTAAATCCAATGGTACAACCTATTGGTTCTACATTCACTATATAATATATCCAAAGATAGCGTGTGCCTCCAGTCCTAGAACTCTGGAGACTGAAGTGGGAGGATTGCTTGAGCCTAGATGTTTCTGATTATTCTGGGAAACATAGTGAGAATCTGCCTCAAAATAAATAAATAAAGTATATAAAATTTTGATTTCATTAAATCATCTCTTCTTCTAATATTCAAGTTCCTGTTAACTTCAATGGTCTTCTAGCAACTAAGTTACATATCCCAACCCTTACTAAAAAAAAAAAAAATCTAAAACAATAATAAGAGTTTATATGTATGCATATAAATAAATATGCATACTTGCATCTATATAGATTTATAATTGTGTATGCAAATAGATGTGCACACACACTTACACAAATTACTCCCTATCTATGGTAGTTTTCAATTGCACTTGTAATAAAATCAAAAGTCTTTCTCATGGTCTGAAATATACTTCATGATCTGCAATTGCCTTTGCCTCCAAATTAATCTAATATTAACTATCTTCTTAGCTCATTATATCCCATCTATACTGGCGGTTTTTTTTTGTTAAATTCAACAAACCAGACTAATTTCTTAAATAAGCAA
Source organism: Marmota marmota marmota (assembly GCF_001458135.2). Taxonomy (NCBI): domain Eukaryota; kingdom Metazoa; phylum Chordata; class Mammalia; order Rodentia; family Sciuridae; genus Marmota; species Marmota marmota. The sequence continues at coordinate 30,347,758 of NW_025999982.1, read as the reverse complement.
AATTAAGTATACTAGATGATTTAGACTAATTTCTTAACTAAGTACTTAAGTATATGTACTAACAGGTCTGCCTTATGTGCTCCCCACCATTTATCATGGATGAATACTTTATATATTTGTTTATTTAATCATTCAATCTTAAAAATATCAACTTAAACACTTTTTCTTGATGATGCCAACTATGTTCATAATGCATACTGACCATCCCTAATGCCGTGTTATCACCAAAGCACTTATACTGCCTTACATTTACCTATAGATGAATTTTTTATTTAAATAGGATAATTTTTAGAATACCTCAGAATGTGTCTCCTTTATTGGCATACACCAATCATTGTGTCCTTCTGATCTTTATTTACCATCCATCTCAGAATCAGAATTGCAGGAGAAACAGTGTTATTTAACCCCAATTACTCACTCATGAGGCTATTATGGCTTTACTCTCTTTCTCTTATCTGCTCTGACCTCTCCAGCCAGCCTTAGCTTCAGCATTACCAGTGGGGTTATTGTCTGACCCATGGATATAAAGTCTTAGAACTTTCTGAAAAAAAATACACACACACACACACACACACACACACCTATGTTTACATAAAATTTCCTTATATGTAGTATTTGTTATTTATAATATTAGATGTAACCACTAGCCATAAAGTAGTCATGATGCCTTTTCTTTTCTTCTACTTGACTTTTTTTTTTTTTTTTTGTCCTTGACTATGTATTCTCCTCATAGGATCACAACTCTGACCTGAGATGATTTGGCTCCCTAGTGCTAGCCTAGCATCTTGTATTTTGCCCATGCAGAAGATATGAAAAGCACACTGATTCTTGGTAATCAATAATCCCAGACAGTGCCTTTCATATACAGGGGCCTCTGAGAATACAAGTAACTCATAGTGAAACACTGTGTACTAAAAATTAATTTTTGTCCCTGAGGTTTACAGAAGTTGAATGTTTCTTTCCCTTCCATCTGAACAAATGGAAAATGGCAAGGAGGTTTTGTCATTGGTATTTTCTTATTTTAAAGTCTTATTTTATTTATCCTCTAAATTGTAAGTTTAGTTCCTTATGAGCAAGTTTTACTTGCCTAGTACACAATTTTGGTCTGGTCTGGTCTTACTGTACTTCCCACATCATGCACATCTTCCTAAAAAGTATGTGAAGGAAGTGTTCTTTAGAGCATAATTAGCCATTCTTTTTTTATTTTTTAGAGAGATATTTTTTTAATATTTATTTTTAGGTTTTCGGGGGACACAACATCTTTATTTTATGTGGTGCTGAGGATCGAACCCAGCACCTCACACTTGCCAGGCGAGCACCCTACCGCTTGAGCCACATCCCCAGCCCACATAATTAGCCATTCTTGAAATTCCTTTACTTGTATCATGAGTCTTACTTGTATTCTTAAGTCTAATTGTATTCAATCCCAGTTCTGAATCAATTTCTGTGATCCAGGTAAAGTTTTTTGAAGAATATTTTAAACTACCCAGGGTTGCTCATGGTATGAAGGAACTTAAATCCTATCTAGATTTCACGGTTAGAATGCCAGTGTGAGAGTTCCACAAAAGAAATTCAGGGTGCTATTATAAAAGAAAGTAAATGAGTGTTGGATGATGAAGATGTGTCTGACTATTAAGTCAGAGCTTAGCCTGCCTGGGGTGATGACATTAATATGGGATTGATAAACCTGTGTTGTTTTCTAAAATGTTTGTGTGTTTTTCAAAGAACATCTCCAGGTTTTCTCTCATGACTGCCGTGTGTTTCTGTTGGTTTAGTTCTCTACAAGTGGTTTCCCTCAATGAGCGGGACTCACCCTGGCTATTGGGTGAACACATCAATCAACTCATCTGCCAGCTGAAATGGAGCCAATATACCTAAAAGTGTACTGCATTAGAAGCATGTGTTTTGTTTTTTGGAAGGTTACTAAGCATTTTCAGAGAAGAGTATTTTCTGCTTTATCTTTCGAAAATGGAAGGAAGGGATCTCTGAAAAGAGTAGGATATAATCATGGCACACACTTCTTATTACACCCCAATTCCAAGGAAATCTATTGCAAATGAACACATTGCAATTTTTAAAAGAAGCCATAAGACATGAATAGCCATTAAAATGAGAGGGGAAAAGAGGAGAAATTCAAGAAATATTATATCACTTTCCATTGAAGATTTACCCATAATTTGAGATTTAAAAAATGTAACAGACCTTTTACAAACTTGACAGTATAATTTAAATGTCTTTTAATTCACCAGAAGAAAAAAATATTGTATATTTCAGAGAATGTAAGGAATTAACCTTAAAAATTTTAATTTACTTTTGGAACACAACATATTCCTGCTATTTCTTTAGTTGCATTACTTTCCATGCCACCTCTGAGCTTCCTGAATTCAGGTCACCTGATGCTCTTTCAATTTATTTAACTAGAAACACAAACTCCTTTCTGCCTTGAGCCTATGCTTGTGTGCTTTGTTTGCTGTGTGTCCTCTTGTCACATTCTCCTTTCCCTACTCTCTTCGCTTGAGATACCCTGTATAATTTTTATGCATTACCTTATATATCTTATTGGTGGTGGGGGGGTAATAGTATTTGAGAAAGGTTTGTATTTCATAACTACCTCAAGTTCCTTTTGATGTAAATCACTCTCTCTATAGTTTCCAACATCATTCCTAGTCACAATTTTAAAACAATTTTATTTATAGAACATAAACATAAAATAACCTTTATATATTAAAAAATGTAAAATTTGACATTTTGGCATATTTATTTATCTCCAAACCACTAATGCAAGCCAGATAATGAATATATGTCTATATAACTTCAGAAGTTGTAATATTTTCCTCCTGTCCCTTCTGACCTCCCCTTTTCTCTACCCAGGCAAACACTGACATGGTTTCTTTCACCAGAGATTCATTTGTATTTTGATTCTGTAATTTTCTCTAACTCATTATTTTGAAATAAAAAAGTTAAAAAACAGAGACCTACTCCTGTGTCAAATAGGCATTTTCCCTAAAAACTTTTACAACTATAGCAAATTATCAAAAGCAGGGAATTCATATTAACAAAATACAATGAACTATATGACTGGCCTTACTTGGATGTCACTAGGAGGTCATGGAATTTTCATCCAATGAGACTCATTTCATTTTACCAAGTTTCACCTGGCAAGAGAAATTGATAGAAAAGCCATATGACAGCCATTGGTCATACAATTCCATCCTGGAGCCTATTGCTAGGCCTTCTGCTCCTGACTTGACCGTCTGATCACAGATCACTCTTGTAACAGTTGATGAAGGTGAAAGGTATTAAAGAGTTAAAAAAAAAGTGATGTCAACCCTAAAATCTTATGCTGTTCTTTTTGTGGAGAATCAATTAAAAGAAGAAAGAGAGAAAAGAAAATTTTAAAAGCAAACAAAGAGACCAATTTATCTCAGTTTATCTAGATAATAAAAACTGCAGGCAGAGGCAGTGAAAGTAAAAGTGAGAACAATTTTGCAGCTTGGATGTAGGAGAATGTTTGCAGGGTTAGTAAAAATCTCCAGAACTGCCATCCAATAAGAAAAGCTGGAGAAGTAGGGAAAAATGATTTTGAGAAATGTGTCTAGTGGTAATGAATTTAATAGTCTAACAGTCTTTTCTAAAACTCTTCAGGAAAGAGCAGAGGAAGAGCAAAGAAAAAAAAAATCCTATGGCTCTAGAAAATCTACTGAGAAGGAAGAAAGCTTATTGAGCTCTCAAAGCTACCCAGCCAAAGCAGGCAGTTTTGACAAAGAAGGAGCAGGGGAAAGGAAAGCAGTTCATGCCGCAGTCTGGCTGGGCACAAATCACGAGCCACTGAAGCAGGAACAAACTTTATTTCTGAACTCCACCAGCACGCTCCACACAGGCTCCCGGGAACTCCTCCCGAACGACAGGCGGCTGGCCCAGGAACCAGCAGCCAGAAATATCCTCCGGAAATCCCTCCTCCTGTACTTCCCCAACTCTCCCGGAATCCCCGGGAATCCCCATGAGAACTCCAAAGTAGCGGCTGAGGCAGATAGTAATGCCTCGCCTGTCAATCAATACTATTGGCAAAATGCCAGGGGCCATTCCGACTCAGCTGTGGCTCTCAGCAAGTTCAGGTGGAAGCCATAGAAATCATTCCTACATAATTCCTGAAGCTACCCATTGGTTCACCTCAGATGATTAGGTTAAGCCACATGCTTTGGAAGTACCTGATCTACATTCGTTGGCCTTTGTTGTATGCGTCTATAAATGGGATGAGTTTACTGATGCAGAGGACCATTGCAAGACTGGAAGGAAATGTTTAGCAGCATCTTTGTCAATCACCTTCAAACCTAAAAGTGCTGCTTACAGTGAACACTTAGTTGACTTGTAAATTTCCAAATCTGAAGTTTGTCTGAGAGTTCATCTTAAAATGTGGAGAAGCAAAGAATAAAATGATGACATTCATGCTACTTAGAGTAGGGTGTACCCAAGGAGGTGGCCTTATCTGGTTACTGGAGTGAACACATCAATAGATTTATCCACTAGCTGAACTAAACCCCATATATCTGAAGACACCAGGCACTAAAAGCACATGTTTTGGTTTTTTTACTTGTTATCAATTATCTTCAGAGAAGATTGTTTCATATCTTCAGAATAAGGGTTTGGGGGAAAATATATTATTCTATGATCATGACAGGCACCTTTCATCAGTTCCAAGGAAGAGTTCCATTGTTTTCCCCATTGGCTCCCTCAGCCTCTGAAACCAACACAGAGAATACCACAGTATCTCGTCTTCTATCCTAAGGTTTAATGTTGGTGAGTGAATAAACCAATCAACATAGTTCTCTAAGTCTTAGTTCTCTAAGACTCTTGAAGCAATGAACAAATCTAAGGGTATACTTGAATCTGGAGGTTACCAGGAACTTGTTTTGAAGACTCAAAACATAGTTAACAAAAAGAGTACAAAAGCAACTAACAAAACAAAGTTCTTCAAGAGATATTGAAAAAGATAGAAAAGTCATTTTTAATTACTTATGGTTTTATGAATATGTGTCTATGAAAGTGTCTCAGTACAGAAGCTGGATGGGAGGGGTGATACCATCTTTAAGGCTGTCCTTGAATTCACCCATCACCAAAACCAAGATCAAAACCACCATCAACATTATGGGCAAACTACTTTTCTTCTGTATTTCCAATCATGGTGAAAATCATTTATATCTTCCAAGCCAAAAAACTTTTATTCTTGCCCCTTCCCACTAAAGCCTAGCAACTGAGTGGTTTATCTTGTTCTAGATATTCTACTTATCAAACTTCTCAATTCACGGTCATCCTCATGGGCTTGAATGCAGATTATCAATATCTCTGACCCTTAATATCTCAACTTTAAATGCTTATTTTCCCTTTTCTCTTTGGACTCAAGTTCATTCTTTATATTGAAGTTAATATAATTTTACTAAAATATGTACCTGGCATGGCATGTTGTTGCTTGAAAGAACTTCAATGCCTTCCCCTTGCTGCTAGAAAGGAACTAAAGGTCTTCTCATTTTAGCATTTGTTATCTTTAAGAAAACCTCACATTTCACTATTCCCTGCTTCAGTCATTTAAGTTTTTGAAATATCAAACATTTCTTTTTTTTCAAGTTGACCTGCTGTCTTTTATCTGTGAAACTTTATCCTTCCCGTGTATCATATGCTTGGATGAGATCAGTTGAAACTGATCATATTGTATTATCTCATTGTCATCATTCAGAGCATAAAACTGCTAGGCTCAGTATTAGGTACTAGTTAGATGCATATTTTATGTTAGCACGTAGTAGACAGTAATTAAAAATTAATTTTGAAGGAGTAAAATGAAAGAACATTTTCAGCTATTAACTCATCATTAGAAATATCATGGTCATTTAAAATGATTCTTTATAAACATAATGTTTGTAAATAACTTTGAAAAATATGATGTTTTTTCCTAGTAAAGTTATATTTATTATATATGAAATTTTGTTATTCTGAGATATCTTATAATTTTTGGAGAGAACAATTGGACTGGTTTAGGTTCTTTGGCTAAATTTGGATAGTAACTTGAGTGAGACAAGAGTTGAAAAATAATGTCTGCAGAAATTAAATAAGGATTATAGGGAAACATTGAGGGGTTTGGTTATTTCAGGACCTGGCTCATTCCTGTTGTAGGAATATTTAACTTTTTGTCAGCAATGGGTATTAATTTTTTGTTTCATAACAAAGTTTTATTTTTATTGAAAACTGCATTTTTTAATATTAGAGAATACATGACTTTGGAAGGGTAATTAGTTTTAATTAAGAATAATTCATATGATTAGGCTTTGATTAAGTTTTTCCTGTTCTTATATTAATTTTTGAATCAGAAAAGCAGATTATCTGCATTTTCTAAGTAATTGTGATAGCTAATAACTATTCTCCATTATTTTCATTAAATTTTAAATGTCATTGTTAAGAATTCATGGTGTAAAAACCCAAACATATCCAAATATTGGTCTTCCTTTTATTTTATTCTCTTGTATGTGCCAATAAGGGCAGGCAATTGGTCTTTTTATTCTGTTTGATATAAAGTAATATTGATTTGTTTCTTTATTTCATTATTCTAATGCTAGCCTCTAGCTATTGATTGGTGTGAGCGAAATCTTGGGATGTAGAAGAAAAAACATCAGCAATCTGGTTACAAATGACTGTCCATCCAATGTCTACTGATGGGAAAAAAATACTAAAAATAAATTTAAAAAAAATTAGCTCATTTTTTAATACTTAAAATTTTTCTAGCTCTAACATGTTTAATGCTTCTCACTAAATAATTAATAAAATTTATAAACTAAGTTTTACAAATAGCTGGATTTTAACAGACTAGGTTATAGTGTAGCTGAATACAAAACTGATCTAATAACTCACTGTTAAAAATTAGTGAATTGCAAGATTCAAACCCAACTAAGTATATGCTCTTAAAACATAGTCCCTCTTTTACTTTATGAAATCTGGATTAAGAAAACATTATCTTCACATATAAGATACAGCCGGCAAAAATTCTCTCCCTCTCTCTCTTTCTCTCTCTCTCTCTCTCTCTCTCTCTCTCTCTCTCTCTTTTGAAAAAAAAAAAAGGTACAACTGGCTCACATGCAAATTGGCTGTAGATAGTTCCATCACAGGAAGATTTTTGTTACAAAGAAGCATTCCATGATAATGATCATTTTCTATTTCACAAGATGTGATATAGCTATTGACAAAAATTCATTTTGAAATAGTATAATTTTAAACTTCTGGAGTTAGACACACTTGCAGTATTGATCTCAGCAAGGTTTCATCTCAAGGATTCTCTGCTAACACCTCTGAGCCAGATTTTTCATCTGCAATATTACATGTTTCATTGTTGTAAAGATTCAGTGAGATAGCACAAGGGAAATGGCTCATAAAGTGACGGGCATATAGTACATCCTGAAAAATGCAGCTCTTGTTTTCATTACCACTCCCCACTATCATCAGTATCATTGTCTTCATCTTCATCATTTAAAATTATCATTTTTTTCCAGGAAGATGGTTGTTTCATATGTTTAATATACCATGGCAAGCTAATAATTAATGACCATATAATCTCCATTAGTTTGAACACATAGGGTGACTCTGAGATGTGTCTTGCTCTAAATAAATAATAAAATGGAAGGTACAAATTCACTGTACTTATTCATTTCCTAAGTGAAATTTGAATGTAAGACAGAAAATGAATGTTCTCAATAGATAACAAAAGCTTTTGACCAGATTACTACCAAATGAAAAGAATTATTTCTATACTTTCACATGTACAATCATGTTGATCAAATTAGAGTAACTTTACAGTGATTTCTATACTTTTTTAAATCATGTTCTGTGGACTAGTTGAAATCAAATAAAAGATTGAACCTGTAAAATCAAGATGTTCAATTACACAACATAACTATAGAAACAGCAACCAATGGTAGGATGACCTGCCTCTCTCCAGATAGCAGTTCTCAATGATGAATATTTCCAAATACAAATTTTTTGATTTAGCTGTGTGTTATTTTATCTGAAACACTGTGAACTTTGCCTGGAGTGTTGTGTATACATTATACACATATATAAAATTATCTTTGTGTATATGTATACACACACACATATATAAATTTCTTTCCCATATCTATAAAGCTACACACTCTGCACATCAGGAAATACAATTGGATTGGAACTTTGAATGCTCTGTATATGAACATAAGCTGAGGTAATGCATTTGATTGGATAACTTCAAGTCATGTACTTCATAAGCCAAGCACATGAGGGCACATGGCACTAAGCAATGACATCTGTTTGTAGTAAGTTCTTTGACTAGAAAGATTTCTTGACCTCAAAGTTACAAATAAAATAAAATATTGGGACTGCAAATTATTCCTTTAGATAGCAATTTGCCATCCAAAGAAAAATGATCTGTTTTGTTGATTAAAACTTATTGGTATTTCTCATCACTTGTATTAGATGGAGAAAACATTTTCAGAGTTCTCATCTATACATATATTCGTCTGCCTCTGAAATTGGTACAACTAAATATTACACAGAAATCCTATGACTTCCTGACACACTGCTTAATTGAGGTCAGAAGAAAACAACAGCATTCAATTATGAGGTGCACACCAAACAAAGAAGGATTGATTAACATATTTTAATGATTTAAATTAATTTTTATGCTTTCAAACTGTCTATTGTAAGGACTTTTGGATTCAGTAAGACCTCAATAAATATTTGTTGAGTAAAAACAATTAGAGAAAAAAATTTATTTGTAATTTAATTTTTAAATTTTAAGATATGATATCCATTTCCTAAACTAAAAATAAATAATGATACTCAAGCTATTAAATGTAAATTTTGTTAATATTTTAGAAAGTTGCTGGTACCATTCATGCTAGAAATATTTTGAGTATTAAAGAAAACAAAAGGATGATTGTATGCAAAAGTGATTTTTGTGGGCTGGGGTTGTGGCTCAGCGGTAGAGCGCTCACCTAGCACATGTGAGGCTCTGGGTTCAATCTTCAGCACCACATAAAAATGAATAAATAAAGGTATTGTGTCCAACTACAACTATTTTTTTAAAAGTGATTTTTGTGCATTAGGAGCTCAATTATGAATTGAACTTTTCAAGTGTTATTTCCCCCAGTGTTAAAAATGTAGATTAAATTGCTTAGAGATTGTTTTATGCCTTCTTTCAAAAATAGTCAAGCCATTTTGCTTCAGTGCCATAGCTGGAAGCAAATTGGGTTGCTTTCTCTCACTTGTATCATTAATATCCAATTCTTTATACATGTATTAGAGAAAATTAGAATAAGAGACTTGGGAAAGACACTGGTCCCACATCCCCCACTGAGTCTACCATTCTCACAGAGGAGTTTTTGGATATTGCTGTGATTTTTGTCAGTTTCCCTGATTTTAATGGCATTTTATTGATGCTGAGGGGGTATGATTAGTTACAGTTTAGTTCAAGGATGGCAAATGTGTTCTTTTGCATTTATGAATATCTGATCTGGTATAGTGATTGAAACTCCATTGTAATGAAAAGAAGTTAAAGATTCAGTCCTGCCTTAGTTAGATTAAGTTTCCATGACTTGGTGGTGAACACTATATGCTACTATGGGAAGAGACAGTAGTGATAGACACAGCAGGCATCTTTGACCTGTTCCTAGTGGACTATTCAGAGCTCCTAATTATGCTTTTCTCAAACAGATTAAAGCCCTAAATCAAAAAGAAATTATGGAAAACACCATCTCTTTACACTGTTACTGATAAATCTTAAGTATTGTATGTGTAGCATTGATAGTGCTTACCAAATCTAGGAATTATATTTTAATTCAAATTCTTACTTGACATTAGTCCATGTTGATTTAAATAAACTAATTAGTAACAACAGTAACTGGCTCCAGTGATGATCATGAGATTTGAATATCAAGTGAAACAAGATTAGCACAATATTTGTTCCTAATAAAACTTTATTAAATATTAGGTTTTTTTTTTTACTATAATGATTATGCTACCAGTTATTTGTGGCCTGGAAGATAATCATATTCACCATTTTCTTCAAAAGTGACTGTAATGAATATATACACATGTGTAAATATTTTTGTTAATGAAAAAATGAGCCCAAATAGTCAAACATTTCTCATAGATATTTAAAACTATATTATTTAACATGCTAGTGACAATAATAAAAATATTGAAAATACATCTAAATGGTATCATAAAACAAAATTTCTAAATTCCCTTTCTTTGTCAAGTGATTGAATATAAAAATAAGAATAAAATCTTATTCCCATATATATTTTATGGTTAAATAAAACAAATACCTGTATATTGCTAATATTATATAAGGTATATTTTCAGTAAGTTCCTATCAATCTACGTTAATCAGATTTTTGTAGTTGCAAGACACTCCGAAATAGGCACAATATCATAAAAGTTTACAATTTATTAGCTCTTTAAATTCCAATACAATTTGAAGAAAGTTTAGATACAGTTATACAGTTATAACTCAAGGCAGTTTAATATTTCTCAGAAAACATTCTTTATTTATTAGCTTGGAGGAGATAGAAACATTGAATTCAGAAACTAGAGCAAGCTAATGGATATTAAAACTTGATTCACAAGAAGAAGTGTGATTAAAAGGGAAAAATCTGTGTTCAAATCTATATATGACTATTAAATAGCCTTATAGACCAGGCAGAATTAAATAGTTCTGCTGTAAGTACCTTGTACTTAATAGGATATAGTAGTATTTAGTTCTTAAGGATATGGTAGAAAATAAAGAAGAGTGCATGCATAGGTTTTTTGACTCATATTAAACATTCATGACTTCTGTGAATTCTTTATGCTTCTCTTTGTATAAACATTCCTATAATTTAATTAGGAATTGTTTTCCTCATCATACAGTAGGGAAGAGATAAAGTAGCTGTCCGATGATCACTTACATATCCAAAGTGTTTTTTTGAAAGGAAAATCAGAGAATGCCAATTTCCTGTCAAAAACATTACAGTCTTCTTAAAAATAAAGATAAAAATGTTTTGCTCTTGCTAGCATAGCTCCGTATTTTCCATTCTGTAATCATTTCTTTATATAATCAAACATTTTGCATGCTCTCTCAGGCAGACAGATTTTGGGGGGCTACAGCTATTCTTATCATCCTACCCTTGTTTAATCCCGTTTTTGAGTGATGGCAGAATCAGTGATTCCTTCTAATCAATAGAATATGATAAAGTTGGTGGGATATCATTTCTGTGATTATTTTATGATAAATAGGAGCTACCTAATTATAATACTCTGTCTAAATTATTTTTTTTATCCCTGTGTCTTTGAAGAAACCAGCTGCAATTGTCCTACAGCCGCAAGAAAATGAAGATTGCCAACAACCTGAGTAAACTTGGAAGTGTGTTTTTTCCCATTTCAGTCTCCAAATGAGAACTCAGTCCTGAGCAACACCCTTATAGCAGTCTCACAGATGACCCAGGTAAACTGTCAAGACTCTTGACTCATAAAAACTATGAAATAAGTCGTATTTCAATACATTAAGTAATGTTTCAATAGGTAGCATGAAGGATCAATGTAAATTTCTCAGCAGCTCTGCCTTTTCCACCACACCAAACTTGTGTGCTTGTCATGTTGTTTAAGCTTGTAATACCTACACCTACCATTCATGAACCTGTCAAGTCATTATGTATTCACATTATTTTTTTCATTGTCCTAATATATAGTATATACTAATATACTAATATTAGTATATACCTTTTTAAAAAATTTATTTTTTCTTCATTACTGATGGGTTTTTATAATTTTTTTCATATTTTCAAGATATTGTTATACTGTTTTCTAACCTCCATGGCTTCTAATAAGATAAATAATTGTCCTAGTGTGTATAATGCCTTTTTTTCCCTCTTGTTACTGTTAAGATTTGCTTTTTATTATTTATTTTAGTAGTCAAACTTCAATGTGCCTTGGCATGTTTTCTTTACCTTTACCCTATGCAGGATTCAATGGGGGTTTTGGAATCTGTGTATTTATATATTTTTTCAAAGTTGGGAAAATTCCTGCCTTTATTTCTTTTTAATTTTTTTTTCTTTTAAACTTTTGCACTGATATGCTTGAATTCAATTTAGCTTAAAAGTTATTTGGGAGAGGGCAGGAGTAAGTACTGGAGACTTAATTGGAGAAAACTACACTCCATGCATTTATAATTATGACAAACTAAATCCTAATGTTGTATATAACTATTTTGAAACAATAAAATAATATTTGTGAATGTACATAATCTCAAAAAAAGAGTTATTTGTCATTTGACTCCCTCAGAGATTATAATCTCTATATTTTACCTAAATTGTGCTAATCCACAGAACCTCTCATCCAACCAAGAAGGCAATGTACACAGTGCTAACTTTCCAGGGTACAGACTATGTCCATGTAATTCCAACCATCTGAGCTTTTTTTAACTTGATCATTTTTCCACAAGAATGAATTGTTTTATATATTGCTAAGTAATAAATTACTGTGTTAAGGCAAGATAACATGATGCAATCAATAGATTATCTAATCATAAAATGTACAACCCTCTTAAAAATGATGTCATATATTTAAAATATTACCCAATAGGGAGCTACAGAGAATTAAGATTTCTTTTTCTCTGTGAAAAAGAAAAAACAGCAAAAACTACAACAACAACAAAACCTGCTATGATAAACTTTCTAAGATATAATTCTCTAATTGTGCTCAAAGATCATTAGATCATACCTAAATGTAGATATACAACATAACAATATATAAACTAGGTCATCTTTACAAATCACTTGTTATACACATAAACCCTGAAAAGTATGCTTCATTTACTTGTGAGAAATTGTTAAGTTTGTCTAACTGTGGAAATAGAAAGAGATACACACATTCACTAGCAGCAAAGACATGTCACTATGGTATCATGTTTTTGAAAAGATTAACCCTGCGTTTTTGGCTGAAATGAGAGAGGACAAGTTTTAAGATATGAGGGAAGGAACCAGGCTCAGTGGCTTGTGTCACTTGAGTCTAGGAGTTCAAGAGAAACCTGTGCAACACAGAGAAACCCTGTCCCAATAAATAGATAAAGTACCATATAAAATAAAAAGGAAGAAATAAATATTTGAGGGGGGAAATATTACACATCATATTTAGGGGAAAAACATATTACAAATGTACTTAGGGGGAAAATGGCCACTTTAGCTGGGGACAGTGCATTTCTGTTAACCCAGTTACTTGAGAAGCTGATATAGGAGGATCACAAGTTCAAGGCCAGCCTGGGAAACTTAACAAGACCGTGTCTCGAAATAAAATGAAAACAGGCTAAGAATGTAGCTTTGTGGTAAAGTGCTTGTCTAATACATGCAAGGTACTGGATTTAATCCTCAGTACCTCAAAACCTACACACTCCTACCCACCTACTCTATCACATCCCAAGCACACATTTAATAACAACTTCTAAGTCTGGAGATAATAGCTTCAAGGTAGAGGTATTCCCAGATAAAATCTAAAGCTATTAGCACTCCAGGTCCAGAAATGCACAATGAGAATGTAAAACAATGTGAAAAAACCCCCAAAACCCCAAAAACCAAAAACCAAAGAATTCAATATTCTAAAGTAAGGTAATCAATATAAAAATAAAAGTTCTTTGAACATAGTAGGAGTTTAATCAATATTTGTTAAATACATAAAACTATCCTTCATTAAAATAATCTCATTAATTTGCTCAAATTTTAAATTTTCCCTGTTACCTACAAATATTTGGTATTGATCAATTTTTATTGAATTTTAATAAAACTACTAGTAATTTAATTTCCCTATGAAGTCTTCAGGTGAAAGAAAACATTGGAATATTATCATAAATATCCCAATTCTTGAAATCAAGATGAATATCAATTTCATTGTGAAATAATAATAATATACATTAATTCCTATGCTTTCAGTTTGTGTGAGTCAGCCCTCATTTTTTAATCATCTCTGATACCATCATTTATGGACTTATTAACATACAAATATGGGAACAGATTTTGTGTTTTATTTTTGCATGACACATCATTATCTCAGGCTTCTGTCTGTAGCTCCAAGTGCTCTTGCACTTGGAACTCTCTCTGTATACTGTAGACTAGCAGATACATGTATGTATGCATGAACACATACATAAAAGTATAAATTCATATAAACACACAGGTATATATATACACACACACACATATATTTTCACGTGTGAAATAAATAATAAAATCACATTCTAGGAAAGAAATGACTGTTGGAATTAGCAATCCATCTGATCTATAATCATAAAGTGATATCAACTTTTGTTTAGAGAAGACAAATACAGATCTAAATTTAATTTCTTAAAAATGTAGCTACCTTAATTAATGCAAGCTTATTTTTTACCTTCTTTCTAATTGAATGGAACAAGTCCAAAGCACTAAAACTTAAATAACAAATACTTTTAATTCTGTTCTTTAAATAGATTCTATATTTATTTACCTTTCCAAAACATGCAAGATGCTCATTTTGATGATATGTCTGCTTTACCTACCACTTCAAAAAGTAAAATCATCATGGAGAAAATAAAATTTAAGAATTAGCAACTGGGCAGTATTTCACACAATAGCATGCAAGACTATAATACAGGAATTTCCATGTATTTCATAAAAAATGTTAATATGGATTTGCCACAAACACTGTATCTGCTATATAATATATGTTAAGACCATGAATTTAAATTCTTCCTTATGCTTCACTGACTTTTTTTTTCCTTTTCTTTTTGGAACTGTGGCTTAAAGCCAGGGGCTCTTTACCACTGACCTATATCCCCAGCCTTTTTAATTTTTAATTTTGAGATAAAGTCTTGTTAAGTTGCTTATGGCATTGGCTTTGGCCTTGGCTTCAAACTTGCAATTCTCCTGCCTCAACCTCTGGAGTCACTAAAATTACAGTGTGGAAAAAGCATGGCTGGCCCTATTGAATTTTTAGTTAAGAAATTTAATTTGCTTTACCTATACTAAATATTTTTACACTTAAAACACATTAATTAATTTTACCCAATCCATATAATTTTTATGAGGATTAAACAGTTAAATAAAATAAATCCTCTATATGACTATTGGTAGCACAGTGTTAGCAAGTTCACAGCAAATAGCTGAACATTGCTTTTGTTTTAAAATCATGAATATTTAAATAGAACATATTAAATAAAATTAAAATAAAAATTTGTATTTTCTTAATAAGTAATGTCATATATTGAAATGCTTACCTTTGAAAAATAAAGCCCCAGGGCAAAAATGTATGCTACAAATTTTATTCTGTGTCGCTGTTACACAATTGCAAATAAGGCAACACTTTTTCTCTGAAAAGAAGTAACATTTTCCCAGTGGCAGAAAAGTCTTTCACTTACCTGCCAAACAGTATTTCTCTTTCTCCATTATTCCTCTAACTTCTAAAGATAAGTTTGGAGACCATGTGAGTTTTGTACTTCTATTCTCTGTGTTGCAGCATATGCTTGCCCGAGGAGATTTGCTAACCTCGGTTAATATTAATGAAACAATTTGGGGGCATAAGCAGCCTAGGAGCAAACCTTGTCTTCGTGGTGAGTGCTACATTTTCTCATTAAACATGGGGAAACTTCATCTTACATGCACTTACAGATGCCTAAATAATATTTGTTCTCTGGTTAGCTCAGTTCTTTTTAAGGATTAAAGAAGGAAAATAATAGTCATCTTTTCTTCCTGAGTAACATTCATTCCTCAAGTTCAGGCACAAAATGCTGTCAACTAACTATAAGTGAATAAGTGACTCACTGGTCAGGGAGATGCCACAGTGCTCTTCAGAGAAATGATGAATGATGCAAAACTCATGATCTGAAAGAAAACTTGGATCCCTCAGGGTTATTGGAGGGTCTGTCCATAACAGCTCATAGAAAGCAATGTAATATAGGTTACATATTCTTTGAGCAGCTCTATTCCAGGTCTAGTCTACCCCTGGGTTTTACACTTCATATTATGTTTTTAACTCTTTAGAGAATTAGATATCTACTTAGAATTATAAAGATTGTGTTAGTAAGATAGAACCCAGTATTGTATTTAGTAAGCCACTATCTCAAGGAACTCTCAAGTTTTTCAATTTCACCTGAAACCTGACAGATCTGAATGTTTTTTTTATTCATCTCTTTTTTGTGCCCCTACCCCAGACTCCAAAGAGCTCCCCAGAGAACTTCCTAATTTCCTAACACATCCAAACTTAACCTTTACTAGAAGTTGAAGGCTATTTCTCAGCTTTCCATATTTATCATATTATTCTACTTCTCTTTAAGATTAGGAAAGGAAGAAAGTAGCATTTATTAAAAACCTAGTTTTGTAATGCTTAAAGCAACCATGCATATAATATCATCCTCCCATTTTAATGATGAGAATATTAGGAACAGAGATAGCAAATGACTAGTTACAGATGTCACATATGTGATAAATGGTACAGATCTAGCTTAGGTCTGTCTGAGGCCAGTGTCTAAGCTGTTTTCTAGGAAGCACAGCTTATTTTGTTAATTGAATCAAAATAACTGTACGTATTTATAGGATATGTTTATGTATTTAGATACACATGCAAAACGCATAATAATTAAATCTGAGTAATTAGAATTTCCATCACCTCAAACGTTTCTTTGTGTTGGAAACATTTAAAGTCCTGTCTTATTTTAAAATATACTGTATATTTTTAACTATAGTCACCTTATTGTGTCATTAAACACTAGAAATTAGTCTTACTATCTAATTCTGTTTGGCATCCATTATGTAATCTTCCTTTATCTCCCCTCCTGCCTATTTTTTCCAAGTCTCTGGAGATCTCTTTGCTATTCCCTATTACTATACCAACTTGGCTTCCACGTGAGTGAGAACATGCAGTGTTTGCCTTTTCTTGTCTTTCTTTGATTATTTCACTAACGTCTCTCAGGCTCATCCATGTTACTACAAATGACAGAATTCCATTCCTATTTATGGATGAATGATATTTCCTTGTTTATAGATAGGATACATTCTTCATTCATTCATACACTGGTGGACACCTAAGTTAATGCCATATCTTGGCTATTATGAACAAGTGCTCCTGTAAACATGGTAATGCAGATGTCTTTTTGACATACTGATTTCCTTTCCCTTGGATGTATTCTCAGTAGTGAGGATGCTGGATCATATAGCATTCCTAATTTTTGTTTTTGGTGGAATCTCCATACTGTTTTTCATAATAGCTATGCTAATTTACATTCCCATCAACAGAGTGTGAAAGTCTCCCTTTCTCTGCATCCTTGTCAGCATTTGTTATTTTCCATCCTTCTGATAATTGCCATTCTAACTGGGGTGAGATGATATCTCACTGTGGTTACAATTTGCATTTCCCTGATAATTAGAGATGTTGAACATTTTTTATATGCTCATTGGTCATTTGTGCATCTTTTGAAAAAATGTCTTTTCAATTTTTTTTTTCATTTTGGATTAACTGTTTTGTTGATAAAAGCTCATTTTTAATTTTTTCAGTGCTTTGGATCTTTCTGTCTGTGTGCTGAATCCTGTCTTTCTGTCTCATCACATAAAGCTGATTTCCTCTAGTTAACTGCTTTTCCTGCTGGCATTTTTCAACACTTTTCAAATGAGTATTTTAAAGGTAAGCTTGCTTTTGCCTCCCATAGCAAAAAATAAAAACAGAATATTATTCAATACTTTTGCCACAATCCAATTCATTCCTTCACTGCAAGTTTATCTGAAAGATAAATTCTACCATGACATTCACTAAGAATCACTTTTTACTTTTTATCCCTTGCTCTCTGACTTCTGCTTCTATCTTTTTTTCTCATCTTTATTTTTTATTGGTGCATTATGATTAGATGTAATAATAGAATTCATCGTGACATATTCATATATACGTATATGTCATGCTTATGACATAATCAGATTCATTTAATTTCCCAGTCCTCCCTCTCTTCTCACCCCCTGATCCTTCTTCAACTCTATTGGTCTTCCTTCTATTTCATGAAGTTTCTATTTTCTTTTTTATTATGTTTCTCTCTCTACCTTTCACATATGAGAGAACATATAAGACTCTTGAAATTAAGTGGGGCTAATTTTGCTTCTATCTCTTTTATAAAATGTTCTACAAAGTCATCAATAGGTCTGCATTTACTCACTTCAACGTGTCCTTCACTTTCTTGAATCATTTTTGTTTTGAGTTTCTTTTAAAATAAGTATTTTTCTTCTTCTTTTATTTTTTTTTCTTTTGTCTGAGTGTTTGTGTGGTGCTAGGGATCAAATCTAGGGCTCTGTAAAAGCTGGGCAAGCACTCTACCACTTAGCTGTATCCACAGCCACATTTCTTCTTATAAATTAGTACCTATGATACATTGCATATGGTAGTCATTTGCTTAGCTCTCTGAATTTTTATTATGTTTAATTCTAAAGACAATCCTGCATGTTAGAAATGTTTCACTATCACAGGTCAAGAACATTCATCTTTAGAAGGCTAAGTTCCTCAAAGTAACAGAACAATGGAAAAGATTGAATGTTATCCTGTAACAATTTATTCCATGTCTTCTTTATTTAGTTTCTTTATCTCCCCCATATTACATCCGTTCCTGTGGTCTTATGGAAGGTTCTTTTCTCATTTGTCTAAGCTTTATTCTTGGAAAGCAACATCTTCTATTACATAAACTATCTTCACTATATAAATGTATTTAAATCTGAACTTTATTGCCTTATTGCACCTGCCTCCTTTCTTCTTTCTTTCTATATATCCCCACCCCAAAACTTTGTGTTCTTACTGCTACCATGTGTTTCCAACACCCCCAGTGAATTAGTTTTGAAAAAGAATGCATTCTGAGTTCCCTACACCTCAGTTGTCTGTAGTCAATTCCACTTTATAGCTATTTCTGCCAAACAATGCCTTTCATTCATTGGTAATCTATGAAGTGGGTAAGAAGCCCAGTTTTTCCCAGGCTATCTCAATAGTCACTGCAAAATCATTTTGAGTATTGTGCATGATGTTAAAGATGCCTTTCTAGCATATATCTGCCTCCATGACATTTTCTTGCTCATGAACTTCTATGAGATTATGCTTATGTCTTAAAACTGGCAAAATATTCCTTCTAAGATGTAGATCAAACTTTCCTCAAATGTCTGTCTGCCCCCTTCCCCCTCATTAACAGATCTTTTTCCGAGTCATAGGGAATTAAATTACCTAAAATTTATTATATGCTTTGTACTTTTTTTTTTGGTGTGTAGATCAGTAGTTCATTTTTTATTGTCAAAGTAGTTCATTTTTATAGTCTGTATACATCATATTTTTTCCTTTTTAAAATTTTAATTTGTTATATATGACAGCAGAATACGTTACAATTCATATTACATATATAGAGCACAGTTTTTCATATCTCTGGCTGTACACAAAGTAGAGTCACACCATTCGTGTTTTTATACATGTACTTAGGGTAATGATGTCCATCTCATTCCACCATCTTTCCTACCCGCATGGTCCCTCCCTTCCCTCCCTTCCCTTTGCCTTATCTAGAGTTCATCTAATTCTCCCAATGTCCCCCCCAACTCTATTATGAATCAGCATCCTTAAATCAGAGAAAATATTTGGCATTTGGGTTTTTGGGAGTGGCTAATTTCACCTAGCATTATATTCTCCATCTCCATCTTTTTACATGAAAATGCCATGATTTTATTCTCTTTTAAGACTGAATAATATTCCATTGTGTATATATAGCACATTTTCTTTATCCATTCATCTACTGAAAGGCATCTAGGTTGATCCCATAGTTTAGCTATTGTGAATTGTGCTGCTATAAACATTGATGTGGCTGTGACCCCATAGTATGCTGTTTTTAAGTCCTTTGGGTATAGATCAAAGAGTGAGATAGCTTGAGTCAAATGTTGGTTCCTTTCCCAGTTTTCCAAGGATTCTTCATACTGCTTTCCATATTGGCTGCATGCATTTGTATTTCTAGGAACCAAACTCAATTTTCTTCCACATCATATTGCATCATATTATAAGTCTTATTTGTTAATTTAACTAGACTATAAACAATTTAAATAATGAGCTATCTTCTCTGTATTTTATCACAATGCATTGCATTTATTTTAAAGCTCACCAGCCATACTGTATTTTTAAAATACCCTCACACACACATACTCACACACACACATATATACACATACCAAATACATGGCACATACAATATACATATATGTATATATGCATGTATATGTGCATATATAATAAATACTGCAATTAGCTAATATGTGTTTATATTTGAGAGTATTTTAAAAACTAAATTCAATTTATTTACATCTAATCAATTTATTTGTATATTGTATTCCTCTGCTTTATGCATTTCCATTTTTCAAAAGACATTTATTTCTTCCATAAAAAAACACTTTTTTGTGTTTCTAACTTTTGGTATATACTATATATAATTAGACTAGAACAGACAGTGTGAAAATGAGGGGGAAGGAAAAAGAACTATCTTATGAAGGCCTTCCGTCTAAAATGTTGTTTGGTTATTTCTGTGTGTGCAATTGAGTTTAATATATTATGTATTTTTTCATTATCCTATTTTCTTTACATGTGCATCTATATATAGATGCAGTTTAAATAGTGAGATATTAACACATTAAAGCCAGTCATTAAGAAAATAGTGTATTAATTCCACTTAAAAAAGTAAATTATTTTAATATATAGAATTGTGTAGTATTGGAAAATAGATTAATAACGTTTCCTTTCTTGTATTCTATAGCTTTTTAAATCTTGCACACAATTCTTTAGACTATATTAGCAGGTTGAGAAGATCAGTTATCTAGATATAGGACCAAAAAAATGATTGGAGAACCAAAATTCTTAACACCAAATGCCTCCTTCTAATGGCATTAAATACAGATGTATTCTTTAATGCCTCCAGTTGAGAAAAAATCAAATCTATTGTCCTTACAACTCAAAAAGATAAGTTTACGATAAGTAAGAAATAAATAAACAAAAAGTAAAATTCTTTGTGACACTAATAAAGTATTTATTGAATCATTCACTCCCCCATATTTCTCATCCTTCCTTACAGACTCATGTGACCAATAATATTAAGAATAATGCATAACATTTCCAGACTGAAGCAACCAAACACCCATGCCCAATTGCCCATCTTCATTTCCTCTTCAGTGGAGACTAAGAATGTCTCATCTTCCAGCAAACATAGTCAGAGATGGTAGGTACTTCTGTCTGTTTGAGTAATTGAGAAAGTATAGAATCTCAGATGCCTCTTTCGTCTTCACACATTCATCACATCAGCATGCATTAGAAGTAAAAATAAATGTTTGTTCTGATAAGCCACAGAAATCCTAGGATTCAGTGTATTAGTGCAACACAGCATTGCTATACTGGTGGACACAATGCCAGAGCCAATTCACAACAACAATATTATATACATAACAATATTAACAACAATATTAAAAGCTATTTTAAAGATAATAATGTCCCTTTATCAAGGTACCACACATCATTTCTCACTCAGAAAATGGGTCTTTGGTAGAAAGTACATCATTCAGAAGATAATTTGAATACTAAACCATGCTCCAATGAGAATCTTCTTATTGAATAATTTAATTTAGATCATGCCTGGCAATTTTCAAGGTTTATACTTCAAACACTTAATGCTGCCTAAATCTAAAATCATGTCACTAAATCTATTCAAAAACACATTGTTGTCTGTTCTTAGACATTTCCTGTCTTATAACTGTAAAATCATAATGTGGGCTTGGTGTATAGATTCGTGATAATGAATGTGCTTACCATGCATGAGGCCCTGAATTCAATCCCTAACCCCCAAACCACCACACACAATTAAAAAACCCAAAAGGACTATAATAATTTATCCAGTAAATGACTGGGGTGTCAAAAGTATACAACTCAGAGTCAATGTCATATACAATGTTAAAAGGCATAAGTACAGGACACGCATGGTGGCGCACACCTATAATTCCAGCAGCTGAGGAGGCTAAAGCAGGAGGATTTTGAGATAAAAGCCAGCTTCAGCAACTTAGTGAGGCCCCAAGAAACTTATCAAGACTCTCTCTCAAAACAATAAATAAATAAATAGGGCTGGGGTTGTGGCTCAAGTGTTGATCATCCCTAGGTTCTATCTCTGGTACCCTTGCCCCTCAAAAGAGTCATAGGTACACAGATGTTTTTATAAATTTTATTATAAAACTATATCCAGTCAGGTGTGGTGATGCACATCTCTAGTCTTAATTACTTGGGAGGATGAAGCAGGAATATCAGTTGAGCTCAGAGGTTTCAGGCCAGCCTGGGCAACATATCCAGACTTTATATCTGAGATAGTATAGCAGTAAGAAAATGTCTTTTTTAATGGCAGACTTATTAGAAGACATTGTTGAAGGGCAGCATCCATTTTTTATAAATATTCAATTAACACATTTTTGTAATTCACTCTTTTTAATCTTTTAAACTTATATAACTCAGTTGCCTTATTTCTTTTAGTGATAAATACAGCCTCTGAGACCTCTTCCTATTTTAGAGTACTAAGTCATTGATAAGTCTGGTGAAAGGCATTGTTTCAATTTCCAATAGAGATCAGAAGGACATACACTGGTTCTCTTTAATGTTGATCCTAGAATGTGAGCTAGTTAGCCAAACTTAGAAAACTTAATGACACAAGAACCAGGGTGTAGATTAGAATTTATTACATTCATGGTGGTGTTAGTCACATTCATACTGTGGCCCTGGTGCAAGGAGAGTTCCCAGTTTTCTGAATAACCTGTGTTCCTTCTTGGAGCCTTCCAACAATTTTCTTTTCTAGTCTCAGTAGCCTATATCAGTTTTTATTGTTTGAAATCAAGAATATTGATTAATACCCATGCAAATCCATCTTTGTGGAAGCTTATAAATGTACCTTCCACATACTTGTCTATGGATATATTCTGCCAAAGACTTTCATGGAAATCAAATATATTCCATTTTTTTTCTGCTATAAGTCTTAAGAAAGATCTGAAAATACTCATAATCACCTAGCAGATGCTATTCAGCTTAAAAAAAAACACTTTGTAAACATTATAACAGGATGAAGTGCAGTCTGTTCTTTGATTCTTAAAAGTAGTTAGTCCACTGAATTTTAATGAACATTTCATTTCAAATATTTTTACCTAGGGTATGAGCATGTATTTAAATTAATAATTAATATATTAAAACTTATTTTTAAAATATAAAAATAAAATTTAATTCATTTCATAGAAAGAAAAGATAGCCATACGCACCACCAATTGTATTTATATCTAAAATTGCCATAGGACATACAATAAAAATGTTCTTTTTTCTAAGCTGATAAAGAAGCAAGCTATGTTTAATGTTCTGTATACCATAAATTACAATATATAACTAAAATTAATTGTAGTCCATATTATCACAAAATCAAAGTTGATAAATTTTATATGACACATTTCTATTAGTACTTTAAATAAAACACCCCTTTTAAAGTTTGTCAGAAAGCTTCTGAAATTCTTTTTCAAATATTTGAGTAACATGATTAGCTTTTACTATAATCTCTCCAACTGAAAAGTGATGCAATATTTAATATAGTTAACTATCTGATTTGGAACTACTTTTTCATATATCCCCTATCATATCGAAACTAGGATATACTAACTAGGAGAAAATTTTTAAAAAGTCTGGATTATTTTCTTATGTTACCAGGATTCTGGCCATTAATTAACATAATAACTGTAAAAAATATATCATGGATTAAGCTAACATTTTGATAAGTACTGGGACACAGTTATTATTCAGAGAATTGATGAAGGTATTTGTGATTAGTTTTATGATGTCATTCTGTGTCAGATGATAAAGACTTACCCTCTTGAAGCACATTCCTGCAAGTTCACGTTCACACATCATTGGAAACCCAGTGTGGATGAATAAGTTGAATGTGTGATATGATATTGTTTTTCAAGGCAAAGTTTAATGAGGTCCTTTCCTAGATAGTACTGTTACCTTCTCTCCCATCTTTAATTAATCATATGGCCATTCTGCATGTGATATTATGAAG
The DNA here is from genome assembly GCF_001458135.2 of Marmota marmota marmota. NCBI lineage: Eukaryota > Metazoa > Chordata > Mammalia > Rodentia > Sciuridae > Marmota > Marmota marmota. The sequence continues at coordinate 30,323,625 of NW_025999982.1, read as the reverse complement.
AACTCCAGCTATCTGTAGGACTCCCAGTAAGCAACTGAAAGTCACTCCTCTTTAGCCCCCTTTGTCTCAATGGGTACTAAATATCTAAATATTATAGGCTGAGTTCCTGTATCCACAAGACTGAGATTGACATTCAGAGTTTTCTCAAGTATGAGCATTCATTAGGTTACTTTCTTTGTGCTCTTTTTTATTCAGACTCCTTTAGAGTGGACCCTATACAGTTCATACCATAGTGTCATATACCAAGTTCTAGAGGAAGCTAGTGTTACTTTACAGGACAAACATCTCTTTAATGTCTTCTTCCCCATCACTGACATCTTTTTTCCTGTTTGGACAAAGAAGTTAAGTTCTTCATAATGCATTGAAAGAATGCATTTTTATTTTTGATCTCTTGTAAGTATGTTTTTTTTCATCACAAAATTGGAAGTAGTAAAATAATTGGAGAAATAACTGAGAGGTACATTGTACGTCTTTTTAAAAAATTTTTTATTGTTGGTTGTTCAAAACATTACATATTTCTTGATATATCATATTTCACACTTTGATTCAAGTAGGTTATGAACTCCAATTTTTACCCCATACACAGATTGCAGAATCACATCAGTTACACATCCATTGATTTACATATTGCCATACTAGTAACTGTTGTGTTCTGCTGCCTTTCCTATCCTCTACTAT
>NW_025999982.1:30306357-30321599 GCF_001458135.2 Marmota marmota marmota | reverse complement strand
CGGCGGCTCTGCCCTGCCCCTCCTACCACGCCCGCGTACCACTGGGCCTGTTCTGCTGGTCGGTCGCAGGTCTTCCCACCTTGCGAGCACGGGTGGCGGCTCCGCTCCGCCCCCTCTCCAATTGGGGTCAGGCTACCACCACGCCGGCGAGCCGCTGGGCCTGTTCTGGGCGCGGGCGGCGGCCCGGCTCCTCCCCTCTGGCTCGACGACAAAGTGAGAGAGACTCGGGTGTCTGTGACTCACCCTCCCTACCAGGAGACCAACTGTTTCTGTCTCCGCTGGTATTGATGAAGTTCTCTCCTCCGCTGCTTTCTGATGACATCAGATCTCTGCCATGTTTGTATCCTATGCGAATGGCAGCATTTCGTTCTCTTTGCCGGGCAACCAAAGCAACGGGTGAGTCCTGACCGACCCTCACAAGCCCCATCTCAGTCTTGTTGCCACTGCCCACGAAGGCTCGGTTGGTATTTACCTCCACAGTATTCAGCAGGACCCGGACCGAGAAGCAGTTTCCGCGGGCTCCTTAGCCCTGGGCCAGAGCAGTTCCGGGAGCCGGAATTCGGCTGCTCCATGCTCGGTATGCTCTGATAAGAGCAGGCTCCAAGAAGCAGTTTCCGCGGGTTATTTAGCACTGAGCCTGAGTAATTTGTCTGCAAGCCGTAGGCGAATGGCAGCCTGAAATTACCTGTTCTATGGCTGAATGAGCTGTGGTCAGTCGAAAACAGGGATGGTGACGTCAGCTCTCCAAGATGGTGGCCGCTGGCCTCCTCTGTGTTCTGACCGGTGTGGAGAACCAAATTGGACCGCTTCCTTCCCCCCGTCTCGAACCCAGAATTCAGCACTGAGTACGGTGCTTGCACGGCTGGCAGAAACTGCAGCGCTGTATCCCTGCGTCGCTATCTCCTCGTTTCCCAGCGCGCGCCGCAGACTCTAGCAGCGGGGCGATTTGCTGAATAAGCAGTGTTACCCTCCGTGCGACAAATCTCTCGCGTTTGAGTCCCCGTAGCTGATCCTCGTGTGATGGAAATCCTTCCTCCAGGTTCCGGAGCACCCCACTATTGCTGTAAATTCCTAACAAGATAGGCTTTAGCCGTCCTGACTCGTCATTCTCCCACACAGTGACGCGGCACACGGGGGCAATGCACTCCCCTCGCTGCCATATTCCAGGATCGCATTACATTTCTGAGAAGTAATCATTTTCTGGGCTGGGGATGTGGCTCAAGTGGTAACGCGCTCGCCTGGCATGTGCAGGGCGCTGGGTTCGATTCTCAGCACCACATAAAATAAAGATGTTGCATCCACCGAAAAATATTTAAAATGTGCAATTATTGTCAGATGTGGTGGTGCAGACCTGGAATCCCAGCTACTGGGAAGACTGAGGCAGGAGAATCACAAGTTCAAGTCCAGCTTCAACAACTTAGCAAGGTGCTCTTGCAACCCAAAGCATGTCCTCTTGGTTTTAAACCCTCCTCTCTTTCTGCCTCCTCATCCACGGATTTCCATCAAGCCAAGGAGCCACTGTCATATCTTGCCCAAACCCCTCCCCTACATTGTAAGTCTTTATCTTCAGGTTGGTTAAAATTCTAAGTTCTTTGAACTCTTTTTGCATTGGCCTTATTTTTGCAAGAGTTACTCATCTTTACAAGTTCTACTTAAAGCTCTTTCAAGTTTTTCACACTTTCCATTCTATATCTGAATTATTTATTTGTGTTTTATTAAGCTTATTTTATAAAAATACCTTCTAAAAGAATTTTTTAAATGAATAAACCAATAAATAATCAAACAATCCTTATGTATTTTATGTGATCACAATTAGCTTGGCAAAGATGACTGACAAAAAATGAAATATGGTAAACTCATATTTCTTTTCTACCACCTGTCATATGACCATGTAATCCTATGGATGAGAGACAGTAAAATGAAATAATAGTACTTGCTTACAAGATGTTCCTGTATATCAAAGAACTTTTTTTTAACAATTTAGTTATAGTCAGGAAACACCAGAGATGGGCTAATCAAATGCTAGTTTTCCATATGCATTATTGAATTTTATTGAAATTGCTATATTTTAATCAATAAATCTTGTGATTTTTGACATTTTCAAACTTTTAAGATAAGCATCTATAAGATTTTATTCGTAGTGTTCAGAATTAATATTTAAGGTCAATGATCATACTGATAAAGGATGGAAACAATTTTATGTAAGCATCTGTGAACAGGGGTTAATGTGGAACAGACTTCTACAGAATATAACAACATTGCCTTCTTACTGAGACTAGTTAATTGCAATTGCCTGAGTACAATTCTTTATGAGTTCTCTAGTATTAGATGAATTAATATTCTCTGGTTAACTTGATACCTTATTAATTTTCTGTTTGTTTTTTTTTTTATCACTAGGGCTATTCTTTAATTCTAAGACTAGTAAATTTCAATGGTTTTAGTATAACTAAGGAAATATATAACTTAAAAGATGATGACAATAAACACTGATAAGTATTCTCAAACAATCCCTATGTCTGATATGGCTTGTCAACATTTATTGCAATTTGAATAATGGGTTTCAGAGGGAATCCTGGCAGCTACTTAGACAGTCTTCACAGGATGGCCACATGTTGGTATCATCACTATACAGCACAACATGCTTTTGTAATGCGTGACTATTAATCTCAGAAATTTGATTCCTTTAGTGCAGTCAGGGCTAACTAACTACATAGTAGTTACAATCAATGCATTAAAATTAGAATACTAAATTATTACTTTAGCAAATTTAATAAATATTAATTGAAACTCATTGAGTATATTTTGTTATAGGAAGATCTACATAGTAATTTAAATACTGCAGGACTTGATACAAATGGTGATTTAGAAGGGAAAAAAATGCACATGCTTAGATAAATCTCTTCCTCTCCTTTCTTTCTTTTGCAAATATTTGCATCCAAAACATAATTACTGCTTTGTTTTTCCATGGACCTGTAAGATTTCTTAGTATTGGTTGAAGAATCCTGACTTGATCTGGGGCTTAGTAATATAAGCCTATTTGTCTATAAAACCATGATTCTTGAGATTCAATTTCATCTCTTTCTATATTAAGTCAAAATTATCTACATCTGCCTTACTGTGGCTTAGTTACCATTATTTTTTCTAGAATAAGTAAGAGAGAATGCATATTAATTACTGAATCTTGCTGTATTTCATAGGGTATTTGCTAAATGCTAAAGTCTTATTTATAAATGTAAACACTGAAGGCCTGGGAAATTAAGAAATCTGTTAATGGTAACACTGCATATGTTAGTTACCTGTAGTTTTGTTTCAAATTTGTACAAAACTTTGGTCTTAATACGTCGATTTGTTATCATACAATTTATATGGGTCAGGAGTATGGACACTCTCAATTCAGTTCTCATCAGTATGAATGTTCAATTCAGTCCTCTTTTTTAAGGTGTTTTGGGAGGCTGTATTGAAAGTGCTGGCTAAAGTACTATAGGCACAACTGGAGAAGTATCTGCATCTAAGTTCAAGGAATGGTTGTTTGCAAAGTTCATGTTCTTGCACACTGCTATTGGCCGGAGGTCAACTTTGATTCCTGTGATGGCTCATTCAAACAAATCAAATAAGTGGAAAACGCAATAGAGGTGATCTGCGAACAAGATGACTGACAGTTATAATTTTTTGTACTCTAATCATGGCAGTGGATTCTATCACCTTTGCTATATTCTATTGGTTAGATTCAAGTTACTAGGTCTAGCCGACTTTTCAGAAAATTGAATTACAAAAAGGCATGATTACAAGGAGGTGGTAATCTTTAGAGCGTCTTAGAAGTTTCCACTGTAATTAAATCCAAAAGTCAGAATTTGAAGCCAAGTATCACTTTCCATGTCAGTACTTAAGAGCAAATTCTTTCCTATGTATGACTTGACCCTTAGTCTGTGATTCTTCATTTCTAACCTTCTATATTTAACAAACCAACATCTTCAGAATAAAGAATTAAACTCCTCTTTAGCATTCTTCAGATTCTGGTGACAACTTTATTTGGTATCAGTTTCAGATTATTAACTTACATCTATTAGAAGGGATGACACATTCTTTTAAATATTTTAACTCACAATTGAGTTGCCTGAGTACGATTCTTTATGAGTTCTCTAGTATTAGATGAATTAATATTCTCTGGTTAACTTGATACCTTATTAATTTTCTATTTGTTTATTTTTCTATCACTAGGGCTATTCTTTAATTCTAAGGTTTATTTAGCATCCTCTAATAAGTTATATGGATCAAAAATTGTCTCCAAAGTAAACTATATTTCTAATGTTAAATACTTATTTTTAATACTAAGGAAGTGATTATAGATTGAATATAGTAACAACTCTAAATGAATCACTTGATACTATAAGGTACTTCTATTTTTCTACATAATTAAAAGTCAGATATTAGCTTTGATTTTTCATATTATTCCCTAAATTGTGATAGTGAATCTTGATTGTTTGCACAGTTGTCTTGTATATAGCATTAGAAGCAAGAGAAAAAAAAAGTTTCTCATAACACTACTGTCTTGAGTGTTGTATTTCTCAAGCTTATGCTTTTTAATTTACAATATCATCATCCCTGGAATATTTATAATATAATCAAAGTTCATGCTCACACGTATAACAATTTTGCCACTGGATATGAATGTTATATTTCCCACTGAATTATAATATTTAAAATGTCCTCTCTAGTTTCGAATCATTTCAGTAAGTAGGTATATTCAGGTTTAGGGTTTTCTTCTCCTCAGGCTCAGACTCATTCAAGCAGATATTGATTTATATATAAACACTTAACTAGACTAGTAGGCAGTATTAATAAAATCTTTCAGTAGTTTATTATAACCAAAGTATTGCCACTTAATCTATTTTTCTATAAATGCAAATTGTTGTCTTTTACATGTATAAAAGCAGTTTAAACCTATTGTTAACAATAATCTATGAAATACAAAATTGCTCTATTTCTTCAGAAAATATTACCAATTATTTGCAATTATAACCTGATTTTAAAAGCAAATTTTCCATGCACCACATTTCTGAGTAATTTCTTTAGATCTTGTGGTATTTTATAATCAACATTCAAGTTATTTATACATTTTCCATTTTATTTCTATTCTATCCCTTGATCATTCTAAATTCTTTTAATTTTCTTTATGATAATCACTGGAAAAATAATATTTCAATCAAAGAAATGCTATGTCTTCCTTTTCACAAGATAGTTGATATAAACAAACTGTGGTTTCCTGACTATAGTTAGGTATTTTGAAATGTAACTATGCCATCAGAGAGGTTTTTCTATAATTTATCAATGATTTTTTTTTCTGTTGATGCACTATAAATTTATAATATTTTTTGACAAATCTTAGAAAACAGAGATACTTTATTAGCTATTACTCAATGTGTGAACATGTGGGAGAATATATTCACTGTTGCTGTTTTTTTCCTATTGCATCTTATAATATTGTCAAATATGTTTATTAAAACTACTTAAGGAAGCTAATCCTTAGCAACTAAAATCATTTTTTATTAAAATAGAATCACTCAACTGGCATTTTAAAAGTAAATTCTGCTCTATAAATCATTTAATTTATAATTGCAAATGAAAGTACTTTTGGAATAATCCTGCTTTGAAGCTCAGCCAGTGCCCCTGTAAAATATAGGTTAGATTTAATACAACCACGCATGTTTTAGAAACTCAGCCTAAAGAAAAAGTGTTCCTCAATTCTGTACAACAAAAGGTTTAATTCAGGTCATGAGAACATTAAGTTCCTTTTACAATGACCATTTATGATATTTATCCCAACGGCTACATTCAGAATCTGCCATATGGTAACAAAGAGCTATTCAGCAAACACATAATGAAAATGCTCCTGATCCTGTATTTTAATACCAGCCTTATAAAGTACCAAAGGGTAGGTTGTTTGTGGACTTTTAAGACTTTTTAGTTTATTGATTTTGATTCATTATTCTTCTTTATGTGTTTGAATTTTTGACTTAGAAGTGCTAGGGCTATTTACACAAGCAAAATATAAATATCAAATAACACGGTATCTGAAAGTATATAGAACCAACTTCTTATGAGGACAGGAAATCTCTAAACACAATATAATTTAGCAAAATATCACTGAAGTATATGGAAGAAAGAAAAATATAATTGAAGATTTATCTGCATAAAGTAATTCAGGATTCTTAGAGCTAGTTATATATTAGAATTACATTTTGAGCACTTTAAAAAATATGAGTTCCATCTCCAGCTATTATGGTTCACTAAATCTAAGACAGGGCTGAAATATCTATATCTCTGAATACATCTTCATAATTTTGGTATGTAGCTAATCTTTAAAACTATTTGAATTCTATAATAATAGGAATTAATACATGCAGTATTATCTCTTTACATATTATAAAATATGAGATAAAAGTGTTTATTTCTCATGAGCGATTTACATCTATATGCTGCAAGCATACTAAACGTTTGGTGAATTCTTCTTGTAGATTCTGACAATAGAGGATACAGAGGTATACAAAGATTTGACTGGTCACATAACTTGAGAATAAAAATATTTCTTAAGCCAATAGGGAGAGCATCTAGGCTGAATCCTGATGAATAATATTAAAAATGTAGAACATATCACAGAAGGTAAATGAAGCGAGCAGAGTATAGTCATCCAGCCCTAGTTGGAGAGAAAAAAAAATATGCCAATGTACTAACCCCTGGAATCTACACATATGTTACATTACATCACAAAAAATAATTAAGATAAAAGATGGAATTAAGGTTGCCAATCAGCGAATCTTAAAATACAGAAATAGTCCTGGATTAATCAAGTGGGCCCAAAGTAGTCACATAGAAGAGGTAGGCACAGGAGATGTCATTGTGAAAAGAATTGGATTTGCTGTTGCTGATTTTGAAATGAATAATGGGGCCATGAGCCATAGAACATGGGCAGACTCTAGAAATTGGTAAAACACGAAATTTAATCTTCCTTAGCACCTTGAGAAAGGAATGTGACCCTGAGAGTACTTTGATCTGAAACACTGTGGACTTCTAACCTGCAGACTGTAAAACAATGAATTTGTATTTGAATCACTACATTTGTGACTATGTTAAAAATGAAATAGAGAACTGGAACAATAGATCATCAGAATGCTAAAGTGGGGGATGGTTATTAAAACAAAAGTTGTCAACCAACTGCATGCATTCTGAGGAAAAGAGTAAGATGAATCTGGGTGTGTGGTAATCCAGGCACTAAAGAGTATTCTGTATTTCGAGGACGAGAGAGTACAAACGTTTAAAGATTGTATGAAGTGGCACTTAGATCTTTTTATATTTCTGTCCCATTTATCCTCTTCTTCCTCCTTCCTTCCATGCTTGTTTCCTTGCTTCCTTCCTTCTTTCCTCCTTTTGCGTTTATTCTCTATTTAGCTAGGAAACTTTAAATGGCCAATCTGATACTCCTGCAACTTACCTCCAAAAAGGTATCTTGAATGGAAGATGCATATAATTGTAGTCAGATGCCGAATGTCTTCTCTGATATAAGGGGGATGACTCAAAATGGGGTTGGGTGGGAGAGCAAGGGAGGAAGATTACCTCTAGATAGGAAATAGGGGTGGGAAGGAAAGGGAGGGAAAAGGGGAATAGCATGGATGGTGAAAGGAGACCCTCATCACTATACAAAATACATGTATGAAGATGTGAATTTCATGTCAACATACCTTGTATATAATCAGAGATATGATAAATTATGATATAATGGTGTATTAAGAATTGTAATGCAAAAATAAATAAATAAATAAATAAATAAGTTAATTAATTAAAAAATAATTGTAACCAGAAAGAGTATTTCCTACTAAAAAACTGGCAAATTACTATTCAACTATACATTGATCTACATGAATACAGTCAGTGAAAGTCACTTACTTTAATTCTTAATGTTTATACTTAACTAAAACAAAGTACATTTAGGGATGGAATTTGATCTCCAAAGCTGTTATATAACTTTTTTAATTTAGTTTTTTTTAAATAAAATTCTATGTGAAATATTAATACATTTTTTAGATATTTTGATGTTATAATAGTCACTAGGATATTGACTTTAAATTTATAAGATATGTTTCAATGCATTAAATATTCATCACATAGACCCCCAAACCCCTTGTTTTACCTCTTTTGGTACTTAATAAGCATAATGTTTTTCATTATACTTTTATAGTCCTTCCTACTTCCATGTAGGTGTATTCTAGTTTCAAATGGGATAGTAATGTCTGCATAGGCAGGGACATTTATAATTTTTGAAGTTCCCCAAATGCTGTGTTAAGGATCTAGGTTTTCTTTATATGAATGTTCTTTATATAATTTTGTTTAATTATGTTATCAAGATCTTTATTTTATCCTATTTTTATATTAATTAAACAAATTCACATTTATACTATTTGTGCCCATTGGCTTCTCATAACAACAGATCAAGATTTTACCGCAAAATAAAAATAATTTTTAATGAAAAATGGGTTGATCTTCTATAACTAGGAATAAATTCAGGTTCACTTTTCTATTTAGCAAGTACTTTCTTGAGTTGACTACTTTTTTCTTCCTTCATGATCATAAATAGCACAGACATCATGATATGATGATGAGAAACAGGAATTGCAGTCATTTTGTAAATTAAAATCAGTTTGATATTATATGTTCTGATAGTCTTAAAATCCTTTATTTACATGCCAGATAAGTGCTTATCATTGACTACATTAAGTAACTGAAGACCTGACTTCCTTTCCTATCTTTGTATCTAGTGTTTATTTCCTGTTTTATTGCAAAATGATCAAGAGGGGCAAAAGTAGAAAATCTGTCAGGACATGAGAGAAACAGAACAGCTATGATAAATGGTGACTATTATTGTCTTCTTCCTAAAAATTACCTTTGAACTCCCCTATTGCTTAGGATGTACTTGGCTCTGAGAATGGGAAGAGGTGGAAGAATTATTAATTGCTTATTGCCAGTTATGAAAAATGCTGCAATGAACATGTGAGTGCACATATTTATAGGAGATAGTGATTTCATTTCCTTTACATGTACATACACAGAAGTGGAATTGATGAATCACATTTTGTTGAATCTCATTTTTAATTTTTGGAGGAACCTCTATACTGTTTTCTATAATGGAGGTACTGATTTACATTCCCACCAAAAGAGTGCAAGTTCATCCTTTTTCTCCACATGAGAAAGAAGGACATCCTATTATTTTGACAACACAAATGAAAATGAAGGGCATTATGCTAAATCAAATATCACACAAAGACACACACTACATGATATCACTTATGTGTTGAATCAAAAAAAGGTCAAATTAACAGGGGCTAGAGTTGATGGGGAGATATTGACCAAAAGATATAAACCCTTAAGTATTAGATGAGTATCAACATGGTGATAGTACTGTATTGTATTATAAATTAAATTTGCTAGGACAGTATATCTTCAATGTTCACACATATATACACAAAGATATATAGGTGATGTGGTAGATATGTTAACTAATTTGAATGTGGTTATCATTCTAAAATGCGTACATATTTTGAATTATCATGCTGTATACCTCAAATATGTATCATTTTATATTTTGATTATACCTCAATTAACCTGGAAAAAATGGAAATACAATCAGTAACCATTTTAGTGCTCGCTATTCGCATATTATGTACATGAATCTTCACTTTATTAAGATCTCTAAGGAAAGATAATTTTGAGAATTTCAGGCCTCTTTAGAATTAGTAGAATTTATTCATAAATTCTGTCAAAATACTTTTTCTCTATTCATAATAGTTTTCTCTTAAATTCCAGAACTCTGTCCTTATTACTAACTTACAAGGTCATAGGTACTTTCCCTAGAGCCTATATTACTTCATTTCATTAAATGGTTCCTTCCTATTAGTGATAATCAAGATCAAATGCTGTCAGTCTGCTTCCTGATCCTTCTAGACTTTAAGAGGTAAATGTTCATCAGGTCAAATCAGTGTTTTCCAGATTATTTGCTATTAGTGTGACATTTTCCTATATTTTTAAAAAGCAACTTCTTTTATTAGTTGTTTATTATCACTCACATATTTTTCTCATTCTTTCAGTTAAACTATATTTACTAAATGCCAACTAATTTCCAGGCATTAAACTGAAGTTTTTTGCTCTTTCCTTTGGTATAAGAAGACACATTTCCCTCTCTTTTTGACAGTTTAAGTTAAAAAGACTTATTTTTAGTCAAATATGTAAAATAGCTCAGATTTGGCACATATTTTCTTGACTAAAAATAAACATTTATTTTTCTTTGTTTGCTGTTTTGTGGATGTGCCTAGAGGCATTGCGTACATTTTTATAAATGAAAAGTATGTCCGTATGATGTTGAAAAGAGTCTAGACTATTGCCAACTATACTACATACATCTGGTAGGAGGGAATTTTTTCTTTTAATGTAGAATTCATCTAGTTTAATTGAAGATGAAAATAAATTCACGTTTCTTTTTATTATCATTTGTCATTCTAATATTTTACTGAATGCCATGATATTAAATTTGCTTAATCAATGCAGTAGCCTTTTTCAAAGCATTTTATATTTCTTTTTAGTAGAATAAAATGCTGCTGCTCAAACAACAATGTGCAAAAATACTATTTGTTACTTTTCTTTTTTTTTTTTGTACTAGGGATTGAACCCAGGGATGCTTAACTACTGAGCAAACTCCCAGCCCTTTTTAGTTTTTTAATTTGAAGCAGGGTCTCTCTAAGTTGCTTAGGCTGGTTTTAAACTTGCATTCTTTCTGCCTCAAACTCCCTAGTGGCTAGGATTACAGGTGTGCCCTATTGCGTCTGGCTCTATTTATTACTTTTAAACCTGTATGAAATATTGTTTTTATACACTTTTGGAATCCCTTCTATTACTCTCTAGGGGTGCTGGGTTCATTGTCTGTATTCAGCAAAGAATTGAAGAAAAGGACAGAGAGATAGCAAGCAAGAGGTTTATTATAAAATCAACAGAGATAGACTTTGTGGGGACAAGTGCATGGAGTACTGCATACATGGCCTACATTAAGGGCTGAGTAGCAAATCACTCCCTCTGCTAAGCATGTAAGCAGCGAACCGCTTACCCTGTAGGCACAGCCCTGGGTGTGAGGCCATGTGTTGCAGTTCCTGTGCTTGCTCCATGGCCCACTCCTCAATTCCAGGGCAGTTGGCCAGAAATTGTATTGGTGGCTGCCTATAATCTGCTTAGCTACTGCCTGAGTATATATACATGTTAACTGCGCAATAAAATCAGACCTGCTTCCTGCTTGGTCTCCAGAGGCCTTGATTAGCAACTCTGCAGCCACACTCTCCTCCACCCTGTTCCGTGGACCTCCTCACTTGGCGGGAGAGAGCCTAGGCAAGAAATCACTGAAGAGATAGACCCCAGAGTTGGGAATCTGTTGAGGGCGTTTTGGCCTGATCTTTTTATGGTCTCTGGAATTTTCTCCTTTCCTTATCTCCTCCCCTATTCACGTACTCCTCACTATTATTGATTGGTACCCCTCTTTGTACACGAGTCTGTTCTTGTTTTTCTATTGAATCCCCTGCCTAGATGTATGAGTATGGAAGTATCTGTCTGATTGGGTTCCCTGTTTGTGTCCACAAGAACTTTCCTCAAGCAAGAGGAAAGTTAAAGAAGTTAAGCTCATCAGAAGGCCCTTTCCATGCTCCTTTGTTCTGGCCCTGTCCCCGACCTGCTCACTCCCATCTTGCACTGGCTGCCTAGACACTTCTATATTTCCCTCACCTCAGAGAATGTGACTAGATAATTTATGAGGTTCTCTTAATAATTTTATGAAGTTCTTATACATTTCTAGCCAAATATCTTGAATTTCCAATTAAATATAAGTTTATTTGACTTAGGAAAAATCATATGTCAATTTGCTTTTATCAGTTCTTAGAAAAATGTAAGGCTCTAAAAATGTCACAGTCATAAGGCTGAACCATAATACAACCCATTTATTGTCATCTTTTCTTTTCTTTTTTGATTAAAAAAAGAAACTCTATTTCAAATGATTTTTTAAGTAATTTGTTTATGTTGGTGGAGATACTTTATACATCATCAAAAATGTTTTGAATTAACAATTATTTAAAACAATGCAACTAAAGTTAATGTGTCACTATGAAAGCAAAACCTTTGTACCATGCCCTAGTCTCACCTTTCCATGGAATTTCTGGAAATTAGTGAAAAATGAATAACATCTCTCTGTCTCTAGTATGGCTTCTTAAACCATCCATAGGACCATCCAGTCACATCTCATGGTTAACCACAGTAAAGATTTTTAATGGGGTCAAAATTAACTGTGGCCAAGCCGGAATAATTTTTGATGCCTAGAGCAATTGGGAATTCTCAATTTAATTATAGCTCTTTTTTATCCATTTTTTTTCACCCACTGTTTCTGAGACGCAAAAATTTTGAATTTTAATCTGAATATAAATGGAACAAAAACTTTCCAGGATTTTGTAGTTATTTTTAAGGGATTGAGACTATTGCTGATGCAGATGAAAGAATGTGGATAAATTAGTAAAAAAAAATGAATTTTGAAGTGAGAAAAGCAGTTTTTCAAGGTTGTTCCATGGGATTTAGTTCTTCTGGGAAAGAACTCTCAAATTTACCACTGAAAACATATATTGCATACTGGGTCCAGAGAGAATATTTAAGAAAATTTGGCAGAAAGAAAAGTCTAAATATGATCAAGGTATAATGGCAAAAGAAGACCTTCTTACTAAAACTATCTTTTAGTCCCAGACATACAAGGAATGCAATTATCTCTTATTGTTTAGTTTGTTCCAAAGATGCTCCAATGGATCCCAATGATGTTTTCCTTCCTGTACTAACATTAGTTTGCATATCTTCTTTTAAATTCCTCATTTAAAATGTCCTATGCGATGTTAGTTATTCATGCCTGGTGTAATGGAAAGTGATCTTACTCTCCTCAGGAAAGCTTGCTTTTGGATACATGATTTGTGACTTTAGCATGAACAGACATTAGCTCTCTTCTCTTTTACTTTTAAGTTTTCAATGATTCTATCACATTAATAAAAAATAAGAAAATCTTAAAATGTTTTCGAAAAACATTCATGAAAAACTACAAATAGATTCAAAGTTTGTATTTTAAATCTCAAAGTGTTATTTACTAAACTCTAAAACTGATATAAAAATAAATAAATATATACATATACAATTCAAACATACAACATTTTTATAGAGAGAAATGAATTTCAGTTTGTATAGTATTTTATCTTAAGAAATATAAGAATATTTTCCTTGTTCTCATTTTACCAATATTCCATTTAGTCATATAATCTACATATTTTCTAGTTCTTTGTTCCACAAAAACTTTGAAGACAAAAAGTGATAAATATGTTATATAATAAAAGATGATCTAGAAGACTATGCTTTATAATCAATTAGTTACTATATTCACATAACATTGCAAATTCTATGAGGCTAACATCCAATAAGTTCGTATTTAGTAAGACTCAGAATTTTAGCATACTACTTAAAAATATTATTCAAGAAAAACTTTAATAATGTCTTATTATTTCCACATAATGAAAACAATATGTTTCACCTTATTTTTCCAGCTTCAAATATTCACTTGGGATGTATAGACATATAGAACAAATTATAAGACCTATATAAATTTATAATATATGTTTTTTTTTCATTCCAAAAGAACATTATAACAGGATGAAATTACTAATAAGTCAATTGCAACTGTTAGTTTCACAGACTTGGTTAAATTGCTAATAAACTCTATCATCTCATAAGCTCAAAAACATTCTGATTTTTAATCCAACATTGAACTGTAAAATTTATATTACTTTTGATCTGTAAAGTTATTTCTTATGTTCATTCAATGTTGACATCAGGGTTATTTTTGTCAGATTATTTTAGCCTACTCCTGGAGTGGATTCAAACACATACAAAATGCAAGTAGGTAATAGGGGGAGGAAATGGCCAAATTGTGGGTATTGTTTTTGAAAAAAACAATTGATCCTTGGTTGCTGAATATGGAAAATATTTAGGGTACAAAACAAAGTGAAGAAATCTGTTCTTTCTGAAGAAATATTTTAGATTTCCCACTACTATGTCAAAACACCTGAGAAAATAAATTTTACAAGGAGAAAGGATTTATTTTGGGTTATGGTTTCAGCTATTTGAATTCTTAGGGATTTGACCTCCTTGCTTTGGGTCACAGGTGACACAGCACTGCATAGTGGGAGGGCACAGTCTCACCTTCCAGAGGCTAAGCAATAAAAACGAGACTTAGGGAATATAGTTTCAATATCCTCTTTAAAGGTACAATTCCAATTACCTAACTTACTTCCACTATGCCCTGCTTTCAAAAGGTTCTAACAAGTCTTTGGCACATAAGATTGTGTGATATACTCAATATACAAACCATAACAATACAGCATTGGTTACTTATATAATAAGGTGATGTTCATTCAGTATTGTCACAGTTAAGTCAGAAGTCTTAATTTTTATGAGGTATTATAAGACATTTCCCAACTTTCACATGTAAACAGCTAAATAAATTTGAAACTATGAAAAAAAATCATCATTGGTCAATCAAAATTCATCATCTTGATCAATATACCTGAGGAACAACAATGTTCTACTTCTTATTCCGGTGAACTAAAAATTTCTGCTTCTTCAAATAATTTTATTGTTCATATTTAAAGTGTATATCATGCTGTTTTGATATATGTATACATAATGAAATGATTATTATAGTCAAGCAAATTGACATTTATCTCCTCACACAGTTACTGGATAGAATGTCTGTGTAGGTGTGTGTGTGTGTGTGTGTGTGTATTTTCAAAGGAATTAAAATCTACTCTAAGAAAATTTCAAGAATGTGATACAATATCATTAGCTATAGTCCTCCTATACTTTAGATCTCCAGACTTACTCATATTACAGAACTGTAACTTCCTGACTTTTGATTAATATTTCCCCATTTCTCTCCTCTTACCCATCTACTTTTCTATTCCATTTCAAAGTATTCAACTTTCTTTTAGATTTCACATATAATTGAGATTCTGCAGTATTTCATTTTTGCATCTGACTTCTTCAACTTAGTATAGTGTTAGATATGTAAATGTTGAAATCTCCTTTGTTGAACTCACCAATTCACTTTTTTTTTTTTTTTTTTTTTTTTTTTTTTT
>NW_025999982.1:30303782-30306187 GCF_001458135.2 Marmota marmota marmota | reverse complement strand
CCAATTCCCTTTTTTTTTTTTTTTTTGTCTTTTTCTGCTGGGGATTGAACCTGGCACCTTGTGCATGTTAGGCAAGTATTCTACCACTAAGCCACATCCCCAGTGCCCAGAATCTCCTTTTGTGAAACCTACAATATCTTGGTAATTATGAACAATGTTCCAGTGAACTGAGACTGCAGAGATCTCTATGAGATGAGATTTCATCTTTTTTGTATACTGTTATTGCTTATATGGGTGTCTTCCAAAGACCTCTGTGTTAAAGTCTTTGTTCCTAAGTTGGTGCTATTGGTAAGTGCCAGAACCTTTAGGAGGTAGTCATTGGGACATACCTCAAGGGGGATTTGGAAAACCTCTGTCTGTCTTTGATTTTTTATTCATGATATAAGAGGTTTGCCATTACATGCTCCCACTATAATATGCTATCTTAACCAAAGGCCCAAAGTGATGGGGCTACTTGGTCTTGGATTAAAACTTTTGGAACCATAAGTCAAATAACCTGTTTTTATTTGTAAGATAATTGCCTCAGACATTTTATTGGATTCGCACAAATTTTACTAAAAGAGATATATACAAAGAGATATATACCTAGAAGAGAGATTGGTGGGTATTATGGTAATTCTAATTTTAATTCTGGAAAAATCCTGTATACTTTTTTTAAATTATGGTACCAATTTATATTTCCACCAACAGTGTACCAGAGTTCTCTTCACACATTATCAACATTTGGCTTCTTGATAATAGTTATGTAAACAGGAATGAGGTGATACATCATTTTTCTAAAAATTTACACTTCCCTGAAAATTGAGGCTAAGGATATTTTCATGTATTCATGGACTGTTTGTATGTCTTCTTTAGAAAACTCTCTGCTCACTTTGTAATCAGGTTTGTTTTTCCTTTTGTGTTGAATTGTGAGTTTTTAATATAATTTTGATCTTAATTACTCATTAGATATAAAGCTTAAAAAATTTCACCAAATTTATGGTCTGTGTCTCATTTTGTTGATTGTTCCCTTTGCTAGACATAGCTTTTTAATTTGATGCAGTTTTATTGTTTATTTTTGCTTTTGATGCCTGAGAATTTTTATTTTTATTAGTGTATTATAGTTGTACATAATATTGGGGTTCATTTTAACATAGCCATACATGCATGGAATATAACTTGCTCTACTTTGGTTCCCAGGGCTTCCTCTTTCCCTTTCCTCTTCCATATCTCCACTAACCTTCCTCTACTCTACTACTCTTCCTTTGATTCATTTACAGTTTTTTTAATTGGTCCTTTAGAGATATACATAAAGATGAAATGTGCTATGGTATATTCATATATGTACATACATAATTTGGTCATTTCATTCCTTCATTTCTCTCTTTCCCTGTTTCCCCTTCCTCTCCTTCTATCCCCTTACTCTTTTCCACTTACCTTCCTTCTGTTTTCATGGGTTTCTCCCTTTCCCATCCCTACCCCGTAGTTATTTCTAGCTTCAATAAGTGAGAGAAAACCCTTAACCCTTGACTTTGAGTCTGTTTTATTTTACTTAACAGGATGTTCTCCAGTTCCATCTATTTACCAGCAAATGCCATATTTTCATTCTTCTTTATGAATGAGCAGAACTCTGGTGTGTATATATACCACATTTTCTGTTGATGAGCACCTGGGCTGTTTCCATAACTTGGTTATTGTAAATTGAATTGTAATAAACATTGGTGTGTGTATCTCATTATAGTGTTCTGATTTTAGTTCTTAAGGATAAATACAAAGGAGTGGAATAGCTGGGTCATTTAGTGTTTCCAATCCTAATGTTTTGAGGTGGTGACATACTGCTCTCCAAATTGGTTGAGCTAATTTGCAGTTCCATCAATAATATATGAATATACCTTTGCACCCCACTATAATGTAAATACTCTGTTTACAGTTTCATTTGGGTGCATGTGTGTTTTCAGTTATGCTGATAGCATTTACTCAAGAAACCATCCTTTACCTACTGTGCCTTGAGGGCCTTGCCAAAAATTTGTCAACTGTGTATGCTTGGATTTATTTCTTTTTTTTAAATTTTTTATTGTTGGTTGTTCAAAACATTACATAGTTCTTGATATATTATATTTCACACTTTGATTCAAGTGGGTTATGAGCTCCCATTTTTACCCCATATACAGATTGCAGAATCACATCAGTTACACATCCATTGATTTACATATTGCCATACTAGTGTCTGTTGCGTTCTGCTGCCTTTCCTATCCTCTACTATCCCCCTTCCCCTCCCCTCCCCTCCCCTCTTCTCTCTCTGCCCCCTCTACTGTCATTCATTTGTCCCCCTTATATTATTTTTCCCTTTCCCCTCACTTCCTCTTGTATATACTTTTGTATAACTCTGAGGGTCTCCTTCCATTTCCATGCAATTTCCCTTCTCT
>NW_025999982.1:30288256-30299495 GCF_001458135.2 Marmota marmota marmota | reverse complement strand
GCCGCTGCTCCTCTTCTGCTGGTGGGTCGCAGGCCCGCCTACCTTGCAGGAGTGATTGGAAGCTCTGCCCCTCCGCGGGCCACTGGGCCTTTTCCTGTCGGTGGTCACAGTTCCGCCTACCTGGCAGGCGCGGGGGGTGGGGGGAGGCTCTGCCCCTCAGCAGGCCGCTGGGCCTGTTCTGTGGGTGGTCACAGTTCCGTCTACCTTGCCGGCGCGGGGGGAGGGGGCGGCTCTGCCTCTCAGCAGGCTGCTGCTCCTCTTCTGCCGGTGGGTGGCATGCCCGCCTACCTTGCAGGAGTGATTGGCAGCTCTTCCCCTCCGCGGGCCACTCGCTTGGATTTATTTCTGCACTATTTTTTCCATAGTCTATGCATCCGTTATATACCAATACCATACACTCCTTGAGATGTGGTACTTTGACCTGCTCTTAGTACAGAATACTAAGTATACATTTTAACAGTGTATTATTTATATACAGTGCATGATTTATAATTGGCTCATGGATTTCACCCCCAAAGTATGAGGATATTAATTAGGAACAAAATGAGTAGAGCCAGTAGACATGAATAGAGAATAGAGCAAACTTCCAAGTGAATCAGGCCAAAGTCAGACTCTGAGCCCACATACTGATATATGGAAACACTAATGATGACCCCACTCAAGCTGCTGTTCTAACAAGAGATCTGCTCATCCTCCTTATTGTGGAGATGTTTTGCCTTTTTTCTTCACTCATCTCCAGTAACCGTGATTCTTTCCTCTTAACAGAATTTGCCAGTAGTTCAAAATCTAGGCACGTGGCATCCAGCTAAAGGGAAAATGGTGTAGGCTTACCATTTTACAAAAATTAAGTGAAAATTTTCTTAAACTATACATTGAAAAACAGCTAAACCCCACAATGCCTGTCTCTGAATTTATTTATATTTACTTAACAGGTATAATCTATCTGTTGGGATTGAATTATGAGAGTTTGTTTACTTTGTTTTAATAGCACCTCCTGTGTAAAAGATATAACTCAAGGAAGTCATTTTCTTGGGCTTTGCACATTCTGAGCTGGTGTATTTGAAATCTTTTTGAAGAGAAAAGAAAATATTATACAAAATATCTAATTCTCTGCCACTGTTTAAAGTCATGAATGTTTTTCACTCTAGAGGGATGTTCTAATTCCAAATTTAAAATCTGACTTTGTCACAATGACTCTAGCTCAATAACACCTACTGATTTCATTTATATTAAATATTCAGCACATAACATGAATATCTTCTGATGTCAACAGATGTAAGACTCACTTTGCTGTCCTGCATGCCAAATACCTTTGAACACACTGCCAGAATCATCATGGCAAATATGCCATAAAATGTGCTTCAATATCTGATAATTGCTGATAGAATTTTTCTGATCCTTCTGATGTTTTTTGGTTTTTGCTTTGCTTAACATCAAAATAAGCATATATATTTTGCTGGTATATTACCACTATCCATGTCCTAATAAATAATCTATTCCTAGTAAAATAAAATTATAGACTACTAGCCTCCTTATGAGCTGTTCTCAGAAAATGAACCTTTATTCACCTGACTCTCTAGTATGGACAAATTTTATGCCATTTAGTCTTATGGGGAGGTTAGCTAAATTCTCTCAGAGGGAGATTCCCCCTGCCCCTTGAGGTCTAAAATACTCTGTTAGTTCTGAAGAGCTATACTAAAACCACTATTATCTCCCATTCTTTTGAGCATGGAAAACATATCCTGGAGGTCAGGCCCACTGAAGGGTGACTTTCTGTAAGATAACCATGAAATCAAATGAAGATACAAGCAGTTTTAATCTCCATTTAGATCATATTTGAACAACCCTTCATCCTATCCTGAACCAAAAAGTAGTTGAATCCACAATAAGGTTAAGCAATCACTTAAAACTGCATGTAGTAACTAATGTAAAAAAATTCACATGATTTTCCTTAAATTAAGATCAAGTATAATCTTCAGATAACTGTATAATGCCATTTTTATGCCACTATTTAAATTATTTTATTCACATGCTTCTAAATGGAACATCATAATATTATTTCTCCTCTCAAGAATTTTATAAATATTCATGTACATAAATTTGCCTGTATCCCAATAAGACACAATAAATATTGTGTCACATTATTTTTTCTATTGAATAAAATGTGTTAAGGCCATAGTTGAATTCATAGTTTTCAATGTTAATATGTGAAGATATTACCCATAATTTTGTGACAATGGAATATATTTGAGAAACGTGATTCAAGTCAGACTAGACCTAAGACTTGTCTTTCAGGAATTTTTCCAATTTTTTCATTAAAAGAAATTACAAATTAACATCAGAATGACAAGAAAAGTTGTGAGTAATGTATATTATATAATTATACTTAAATAATCTTTGGGAAGGGATTATGTGACCCTTTTCTGACCAGCTGATCTTCTAGCTACAGAGCTGAGGCACTTATTTCCCTTCTAGAGACTGGTTGGCTGACCTGCCCAAGGTTGTGTCCTTTGCTTAGGGGCTGCTGTATCTAGTGACTGGCCAGTGCATAAGGTCAGGCTGCCTTGCCTGTCTGATGTCAAAGTCCTTCTCAGAGTCAGCTTTCCAGTGAAGCTCATCTGTGATATCACTCCATACCAAGAACTGAGCACAGTGCAAGCACACAATGAGTGCTCGTTAAATATTTGCTTAGTTACATATATCGAATGATATAATGTTTGAGCACCTCAGTAACACTCAGAAATGAAACAATGACACATGGAAATATGGTTAATTCTCACTTTAATTATCATTAAACTCAAGATCAAGTCGTACTTAATTAAAAAGAAAAGCCACATGCAAATAATTTAAGATTTTAAGTCAATGTATCAAAATGCTCATTCATTTTCTGGTAATGATGTCTTAATGTTTTTGAAATGATGATCAACTCAAAAAATGACTTTACCTTTGTGAAATTAAAGCATGCTAATGTTTTCTTTTCATTTTTACTTTATTTTTTTTTTTGGTTGATGAAACAGTTTAAATTGGGAGTGGAATATTTGTTTTGTGGAATTACTGATGTTTCATAAAAATTCTTGTTCTATGATAAAATTTTCCTAAAAGATAAAGATGAACCTCCAGGTACAACTTCTGTTACCATGAATATAATAACATTCTCATTCAGCAGGAACAGATGCAGAAACTGCAAGGTCTTCTCTCTAGAGGAAACTATCTCAGGAAAAAAAGAAGGCCCTGTAGAATTTCTATAGGCTAACACAGAGCAGAAATGTTAACCTGTTCTATAATTTTGTGCATGTGTGCCAAAAGTTACACTCATGTTTATCTTCTTGACATTTATAGTTATATAAAGTAATAATTTTTCACATTAGACACTAAAAAGTGGATAATTTCCTGTTAATAATGAGTGTATGCTTTTTTGTTGTTTTTACCATTCCCCTGTTCAATAACTTATTTATGTTTCTTTTGGAAACAGAGAATATCAGATTTACTATTGCAAAGTTATGTTTGCAATAATATGAAACAAAAAATTAACAAATTCAAACTTTGCATTTTAGTCAACACGGAAGAACATCAATATGCGTTATACATGGAACTTTAGTTTAAAGTCTTGGGGCAGAAATTTCTAGTGTTCTTGAGCATAAAATTTTCCTTTCCTTCTTGGTGAATGGGAGGATTACATTTTCATGACCTTTTGTAATTAGGTACAAGCAAGTAACTTTTTTGTAAAAAATGTTTTGAACAGAAGTAACATGTATAATTTCCTTAATGAAGCATTTAGTTGTTGGTTGAAGACCCTGCAAAGCTCATTTTTCTTCTGCATTGTCCAAGAAAGTCACATTCTGCCGGCCGTTACTCTAGAGCTCTGGGGAGCATGGAGAACAGTAGTCCTGTGAAGACTTTCAGCCCCACAAAAGATTTGACAAGTGACTAATCAATCCTTTTAAGCCACTGGTGTTTTCTGCTTGTGTGCTAATACTTCATATCTTAACTTCTACCTGTAGCCAGATACACATTCAAATTTATTGAGAATATATTTTAATTGTATTTGTAAAAAAATATCTAATTACTCAATACACACTCCCTAAGGAGAAGATAGTCTATTTGTTTTTACTTTATTAAGATTTATTTTTTTAGGTATAGGCAGACACAACATCTTTATTTTATCTTTACGTGGTGCTGAGCATTGAACCCAGTGCCTTACACATGCCAGGGGAGTGCTCTACCTCTGAGCCACAATCCCTGCTCAATAGTTTACTTTTGAAAACACAAAAATCATTGTAGTTGCCTCTAAAATATGAATCTATGACTTAATGTTACCTCTAATAATTGGTAGTTTTATCATTTGTTAGAAGTCAAATTTACATCATGAAAAATTGTAGTTTCAACAATTTTCTTCAAATAATATAGCTACATTCAATTTCCTATATGTATTTATATACTATTCCTGATTTTTCTGCCAATATTTTTGGGCTAGTCTTATTAGCACTGGAAATTAGTACATTCCAGTATTGTCATTATTCCAGTGTTCATTATCTTCTGATTCTGTAAGTTCTTTGGGGGAAATAACTAGACAGAAAATATCATTGATTGCATACATAATCAAGTTAGCAGATCTCATGACCTCTTTTTCCCTATTCCTTTATTCAGCTTTGAATATTTTTCATCAGATTCAACTATATTTTATTCTTAGCAAATATGTTCCCTTTCCTTACCCTTAAGATTTTTTTCCCTAATGTCCCACATTTTAAATTATGACATTCATTCTCATTTTTATATTGAAAATTCTAGTTGCACTTTTGCTTTTATAAATAAACAAATAATGAATGAGAAACTCAGTTGCATCTAAGATTAAAATAAGCTGTTACAAGATAGGAATCAGTGCTCCCTTCCCCCACTGAAGTGCATAATTGTGGTTATTGAGACAGAAATTAATGCCATATATTAAAAAAAAAGAAAGAAAAAGTTGGCACAGTCACCATGTCATGACCATAGATTCTGGAAAACTACAAACTGATGACTGTTTTTATAGTTTGAGAAAGTTTTTTATATAGAAAATACACTGGAAATTAATAAAACTAATATATGTTTTATATTAATTTAACAATTATTCCTAATTACAAGAAAATAAAATATAGCTTAAAAACCTATTCTTTTTTCTGAGTATAATAGCAGGTATATTTCAGGTATATATTATAACAAATCAATAAAAATATCTCATGATACAGATTTAACCCATCTCTTACTTATTTTCCCCATTAGAAGTACACCTGATTTATTTAAACTGTGGTGTTGCTCAAATGAGATAATGGTGTAAGAGAAATGAGGAAATGTTGATCAAAGGGTATTGAGTTATAATTAGGTAAGTGCAAGAAATTCAGTGTGCTATTTCATAGAAAGTTGACTATAGATAATCAAAAAAATGGTACAGTTAAAAAAGCTAGGAAAAAGAGTTTTGATAGTTTTCACCAAAAAAGATTGTAAATATTTGAGGAGATTAATGTTTAACCTGATTGAAACTTTATGACATTGTACTCCTTAAATACAAATGCTCTTTATGCTTTCATATATCATTTAAAAATAAAGTATTCAAGATGTCAGATTAGAGGAAGGTTGCACTTTTCAGTTGCTCAGTGGCTCCAGATTCAAGCTTTGGGTGTACTACTTCTCAACACAATTTCACCCTTGCTACTACAGCAACTCCCTGTCATCAGGTCCTTCCTAATTAGTGATTTTAGTTTTTGATCTTTATTTTGTTACTCATGGGTCTTTATATAACTCCTTAATGTCTGGATTTCCACTGGGATTGCATACCCCCCTCTCTGGCCTTGGTTTCAGCCCCATCCTGGATTATCTCATTAACTGAGTTGAAGAAATAGAATTATTTGAAAAAAAAAAACAGGATGTACTTACTATCTGAAGAGAAACAAAATAAAAGAAGCCAATACAAAATGTCTTTAAATTAATCAGAAGTTTCTCATATGAAAGGAATTCTAGATTTTTTCTGTGATTCCAAACAAAAAATCCAAACCAATGGGAAGACAGTCTCCTCTTCATAACCATTATGATTGTCCTACAAAGGCATAGGCTTCAAATGTAAACATTTTCTTGTAACTAAGGATTTTTTTTATCAAGTTTAAGTACTACTTCTTGAGAATGTTTGAGAAGTTATTCATGTTATCAAGCAAGATTGGTGTAAATATACCTAAGGCGCTGCTGTTATAGTTTAGATATAAGGAGTTCCCCTAAGGATCATACATAAGACAACTCAAGAACATTCAGAATGCAATGATTGGATTATTAAGCCTTAAACTAATTAGTGGATTAATCCACTGATATGGATTAACTAGTCAGTAACTGTAGGCATGTACGGTGTGGCTGGACAGGTGCGTCACTAGGGGCATGACTTTAGGGTTTATATTTTGTCCTTTTGTCCTTTGTGAGCAGAGTCCGTTCTCTCTGCTTTCTAATTGCCATATTCTGAGCTGTTTTTCTCCTCCACAAGTTTCCACTATAATGTTCCATATAATCCCAGGTCCAGAGCAATGCAGCTGGCCATCTATAAACTGAAACCTTTGAAATTGTGAGCAACAAATACACTTTTTCTCCTCTAAAATTTTTCTTGTGAGGGGGATCCAAGATGGCGGGCTAGAGGGAGGCTGCATTCCCTGTCACTCTGTGACCTTGGATTCGAGCAGTGTGAATACTGTTTCTCTGTGAGTTATCAGAAGACCTGTGACTGCTGCTCTTGCACAGGAAATCCGGCTGCCATGCCCACACAGGTCCCTAGGCTACTGCTTCCCTGGGGACTTCGATGTACCAATGTGGGGTTCCAGTGTTGCTTCTGTCTTGGGACAATGCAACTGCTGTCATAGTTCCCTCCACGTGGCAGCCCTGCACCTGGGGGCAAACAACAGGGTCTGGAGGCAGCCACCAGCCAAGACACTGCACATCACAGAGATGCATCTCTGAACATGTCTTCCAATTCAACTGCCCTGTCCTACCTGACCTGACACCTCATCTATGAAAGCAGCCGCCTCCCTCTTGGGACACATTTGTAGCCATCTTTAGTTGGGGCAACTCCCAGCTTGGAACATCAGCTGAGGCCTAGATGCAATATTAAGGTACCTATATTTCCCTACTCCTCTCTTTCCTCAGCAGCCACCAGCCCAGCACAGTGCTTGTGGTTACACAGTGGGTCCATGGCTCGCAAAGCCCCAAAACAGCTCTCTGTGATGGGTGCAAAGCCCCCAGAGCACAACCCACAAGACCTCCAGAGAGAAAGTTTCCTGATTGGGAAGTAGAAAGAGAGGGGGTGAGTAAGATACAGTTTAGAGACAAAATTAGAGACCAGGAATTGTGAGGCCTACATATGATATAAGGAGATAAGACCAGGTGCCCAAATCACATGGGAGGTGTAGTCTTCCAAAAGGGACCTGCAAATGCTATACCCTACCTGTAGGAGTTCCACTTCCAAGACAAACTCTCCCAACCTAATAAACTTCCTGATGGTGGATACACCAGTAAACAACAGACAGCCCTACCTACTGGATGAGAAGGGAAGCAGGAAAAATATTAAACTCCAGCAGAAGCAATACTTTAATTTTCCCTCAAGATATTTCTTTTCTTTTTCTTTCTTTCTATTTTTTCTTTTCTCTCTTTTCTCATCCTCACATCCCCAACACTTGTGAAATCCAGTAATTTTCATGCATTAGGCTACTGAGGAATGGGATGTCTGATTAGTATTTTACAGTTGTGTTATATATTCTTTTTTATTTTACATTTTTTCTTTTTATTAATTTTTGTGTTTTTATACTCTCTTTACTGCCTTCCCATTTACTTTCTCCTACTACTAGACAACTTCTTTTGATTCCTCTTTCATGCTTCATAAGATCTAATAACTCTATATCCCCACCTCCTACCTTTTTAATATCTCATCCTACAGCCCCCCCCATTTCTCTCTGTCCACCATTGGAAACTGTAGCCCCTTTTGCAAACCTTCTGTTTATACTACAGATAATGATTGAACTCACTATTTCTGTCTATTGTGACAAAACTGTAAACATCTGAATATGAGCTATTTGGCTTAAGGCTGTATATTTTTTGTATTAGGATCTGTTAATATTTATCTCCCGCTTAAAGGGGAGGTATTGGAACCCTGCAGAGACACTATTAGTCTATCGAGTAAAAACTGTAACACCTCAGATCTGCAAAACTAGAAGGGAAGACATACAAACAACATGAAAAAACAAGGGAAGAAAGTGCCCCAAACAAACCAAGACACTCACATTGTTAGAATCTATGACCAGCACAGCAGAAGAAATGTCAGAGAAGGAGTTCAAGATGTACATAATTAAAATGTTCTATGAATTAGAGGATAATATAAGAGAGCAAACACAGACAGCAAAAGATCATTTGGATAACGAGCTACATAAGCAAACACAGGAAGCAAAATATTACTTCAATAAGGAGATACAGATTCTGAAAAAGACAAAAGCCAAACAGAAATCCTTAAAAACAAGAAAACAATAAACCAAATTAAAATCTCAATAGAAAACATCAGTTTTGGTGATCTAAAACAGTTTAGATCACCTTGAAGACAAAAATTCAATGAAAGCAAAGTATATAACCTTGAAAATAAAGTTGAGCACACAGTGAAAATGGTAAGAAACCATGAGCAGAACATCCAAGAATTATGGGATAACATGAAAAGACAAAATGTAAGAATCATTGGGATAGAGGAAGGCATAGAGTTATAAACCAAAGGAATGAACAATCTATTCAAAGAAATAATATCAGAAAAATTTTCAAACCTGAAGAATGAATTGGAAAATCAAACACAAGAGGCTTACAGGACAATAAATATGTACAAAACCACAACAAATCTACACCAAGTCACATTATAATAAAATTGCTAGCATACAGAAAATAAGGAGAGAATTTTAAAAGCTGCAAGGGAATAAGATTACATATAGGAGAAAACAATTAGGATCTCTTCAGATTTCTCAATTCAAATTCTCAAAGCTAGAAGATCCTGGAATAGCATATACCAAGCTCTGAAAGAAAATGGATACCAATAAAGAATATTATATTCGTCAAAATTTAGCTTCAGATTTGATGAAAAAATAAAAACCTTCCATGATAAACAAAAGACAAAATAAATTACAACAAGAAAGCCTTCATTACAGGACATCCATGGCAAAATATTCCATGAGGAGGAAATTTTAAAAAAAAAACAGTGAAAATCAGCAAAGGGAAGTATTACAAAAAAGGAAAAACCAATCAAAGGAGAAATAAAGTCAAGTTAAAAACCAAAAAATAAACAAACATAACTAGGAATACAAACCATGTGTTAATAAATACCCTGAATGTTAATGGCTTAAATTCATCAATAAAAAGACATAGATTGGAAGATTGGATTTAAAAAAAAAAAGATCCAACAATATTCTGCCTTCAAGAGACTCATATCATTAGAAACACATCCATAGACTAAAGGTTGAAAGATTGGAATGAAACAAACCACTAACATGGACTGCATAAACAAGTAGGGATTTTCATCCTCACATCAAATAAAGTAGACTTCAAGCCAAAGTTACTCAAAGGGATAAAGAAGGACATTTCATACTGCTTAAGGAAACCATACATCAACACAACAATTATAAATATATATGCTGTAAACAATGAGCATTTATGTTCATCAAACAAACTCTTCTCAATTTCAAGAGTCAAATAGAACACAAAACTACAATAGTGGAAAACTTTAACACACCTATTTCAGCACTGAACAGATCTTTCAAACAAAAGGTAAACAAATAAACTATAGACATAATAATACAATGGATTTAGACTTAACAGACATATATAGAATATTTCATCCATCAATGAGTAAATACACATTCTTCTCAGCAGCACATGGATCCTTCTCTAAAATAGATCATATATTATGCCATAAACCAACTCTTAGCAAATACAAAAAAAATAAAGTAAAATAAAAAATAGAGATACTATCCTGCATTCTATCAGATCATAATGCAATGAAATTTGAAATCAATGATAAAATTAAAAAAAGAAGCTACTCTAACACATGGAGACATCATAATATGTTATTGAATGAATAATGGATTGTAGAAGATATCAGATTGGAGATTAAAAATTCTTAGAGGTAAATTAAAACACAGATAGAACATAACAAAATCTTTGGGGCACTATGGAGGTAGTACTAAGAGGGAAATTCATTGCATGGCGTTCATTCCTTAAAAGAAGAAAAAGTCGACAAATAAATTGCTAAGAGCCACAGCCAAGTAATATGATGCATGGCATTTTTGGTTGAAAGGTGACGCCAGCCGCCATTGAGATGATATGATTATGTTAAGATTTGCATTCATATGGATATTGGACTCCTGCTGTCCATCTAGGCTTGCTACAGGACTCCTGGAGAGTTCCCATTGGTTGGGGAAGTGCAGTAGGAGGGAATTCCGGAGGAGGAACTTCCTCTTGGGATCTGGGAGAACCGTGGCGTGGGTCAATCGAAAATCTTCCCGGGTGCGGACGGAGCATTAGTGGCAGTATCAAAAAATAAAGTTTGTTCCTGCTTGAGTGGCTCGTGATTTTGTGCCCAGACAGACTGCGGCAATTGGTGGCCCGTACGGGGAATGCCTGAAGCTTGGAGGTGAGTAAAATTGCTCGCCCCTGAGGGAAGGCGAAAGAATGGGTGACCATTTCAAAAAACAATGTGTTCTTGTTTTGATTTATTTTGTTTTTGTTTCAAGCTGCCTATCCCTAGAATTTTCTCAGGCAAACTGGGAAAAATGGTTGG
Organism: Marmota marmota marmota; assembly: GCF_001458135.2. NCBI lineage: Eukaryota > Metazoa > Chordata > Mammalia > Rodentia > Sciuridae > Marmota > Marmota marmota. Next base: position 30,288,682 of record NW_025999982.1, on the reverse strand, counting down.
CTCAAGGTTTGAAGTTGTTCGGCCCTGAGAAAGAAAAAATTGATACAACTATTTTTTGTTCCGTTTTTGTTTCATTCTGTTTCGGTTTTGTTTTATGCTATCTTATTGGGTTGCCTTACCTTTATAGTAGATTAGAAACTAGTAAAAGCAAACCGAAAGACTGTTAAGTAAATTGTTAGAGGTCCAGACTATGGTAGAAAACATGTTAGGTCAAACAAAAGAGAAGGTCTCTCGAGCTAAACAGACAGAGGAAAATTTAAAGAAAGAAAGCTTAGAGGAAAAACAACCATCAGGGGGGGAATTACAACAGGAGGCTGCTACTAACTCCGTTCTATCACCAGAGGGCGTAATTCAACTAATAGCGCCATCTACAGCTGAGCGGCCCTCAACTCCCGTAGTTGATGGACGGAATCCTGAGGCTGGACC
>NW_025999982.1:30248778-30287001 GCF_001458135.2 Marmota marmota marmota | reverse complement strand
TCTACCTCTTTTAAACAATTTTGCTCATCATTTGGCATTACTCACAAAACAGGAATTCCATACAATCCACAGGGACAAGGCATAGTTGAAAGAGCTCATCAAACTATTAAAATGTACTTATTAAAACAAAAGGAGGGAATTGGAAAGAGGTATATATCCCCCAAAGAGCGGCGTGGGTCAATCGAAAATCTTCCTGGGCACGGACGGAGCATTAGTGGCAGTTTCAAAAAATAAAGTTTGTTCCTGCTTGAGTGGCTCGTGATTTTGTGCCCAGCCAGACTGCGGCAATAAATGACCTAATATTGTAGCTCAAAGCCCTAGAAAAAGAAAAACAAATCAACACCAAAAGTGGTAGAAGACAGGAAATAATTAAAATCAGAGTTGAAATCAATGAAATTGAAACAAAACGAACAATTGAAAAAACTGACAAAATGAAAAGTTAGTTCTTTGAAAAAATAAATAAAATTGATTAACCCTTAGCTAATGAAGAGAAGGAGAGAAGAAACTCAAATTGCTAAAGTCCATGATGAAAAAGGAAATACCATGACAGACACAGAACTAACACCAATACTCCTCAATTTATTCCATGAAATAGAAAAAGTGGCAACACTTCCAAACTCATTCTATGAAGCCAATATCACCCTGATTCCAAAACCAGACAAAGATACATCATGGAAAGAAAACTTCAGACCAATATCTCTAATAAATAAGATGCAAAAATTCTCAATAAAATTGTTTTTTGGATTGGCAGAATTAATATTGTCAAAATGATCATACTACCAATAGCACTATACAGATTTAATGCAATTCCAATCAAAATCCCAATGATATTCCTCACAGAAATAGACAAGGCAATCATGAAATTCATTTAGAACAATTAGAGACCCAGAATAGCCAAAGCAATCCTTAGCAAGAGTGAAGCAGGTGGCATCACAAAGCCAGATTTCAAACTATACTACAGAGCTATATTAAAAAAAAATGGTATAGCATTGGTCCAAAATAGACTTGTAAACCAATGGTATTGAATAGAGGACACAGAGACAAACTCACATAAATACAATTATCTCATACTAGAAAAAGGCACCAAAAACATACTTTGGAGAAAAGATAGCTTCTTCAACAAATGGTGCTGGAAAAACTGGAAATCTATATGTAGGAAAATAAAATTAAGCCCCTGTCTCTCTCATGCAAAAAACTCAAAGTGGTTCAAGGACCTAGGAATTAGATCAGAGACCCTGTGCCTAATAGAAGAAAAAGTAGGCCCAATTCTTTATCATTTTGGATTAGGCCCTGACTTCTATAACAAAACTCCTAAAGCACAAGAAATAAAATCAAGAATCAATAAATGGAATAGATCCAAACTGAAAACCTTCTTCTAAGTAAAAGAAGCAATTAATAACATGAAGAGAAAGGCTAAAGGCTAGGAGCAATTTTTTATCCCTGTACATCAGATAGAGCACTAATCTCCAGAATTTATAAATAACTCAAAAACTTAACACCAAAAAAAAAAAAACCCAATCAATAAATGGGTCAAGGAACTAAACAAACACTTCTCACAAGAATATATACAACTGATCAACACATATATGAAAAAATGTTCAACATCTCTAACAATTAGAGAAATGCAAATCAAAACTACTCTAAAATTTCATCTCATTTCCGTCAGAATGACAGTTATTAAGAATACAAACAACAGTAAATGTTGGTGAGGATATGGGGAAAAAGGCACACTATTACATTGCTGGTGTGACTGAAAATCAGTTTATCTAATCTGGAAAGGAGTATGGTGATTCCTTAGAAAACTTGAAATGGAACCACAATTTGACCTAAATATCCTAGTTCTTGGTCTATTCCCAAAGGACTTAAAAACAGAATACTACACTAACACATCTACATCAATGTTTTTAGCAGCATAATTCACAATACCTAAATTGTGGAACCATCCTAGATACCATGCCCTTCAATAGATGAATGGATAAAGAAACTGTGGTATATACACACAATGGAATATTACTCAGCATTAAAAGGGAATAAAATCATGGCTTTTCAGGTAAATGGATGGAGTTGGAGAATATCATGCTAAGTAAATTAAGCCAATCCCAAAAAACATAAGGCCAAATGTTTTCTCTGATAAGTGTATGCTGATCCACAAAGGGGTGGGGAGCATGAGAGGAATGGAGGAACTTTGGATAGGGCTAAGGGGAGGAAGAGGAAGGGAGGAGGAATGGGGGTAGGAAAGACGGTGGGATGCTACTTATATCATTACCCTAGGTACATGTATGAAAACACAAATGGTGTGATTCTACTTTGTGTAAAACCAGAGAAATGAAAAATTGTTCTCCATTTGTGTACTATGAATCAAAATTCATTCTGCTGTCAAGGATAACAAATTAGAACAAATAAACAAACAAATAAATTTTTAAAAAGTAAAATTGTTCTTGTCAGATCTTCTGATCAAAGTGACAAAGAGCTTACTAAAATACCTATCAACTTTTACATTCTAAGATTTGAGATATACAAATTGGCTTTTTCAGCCAATGGGTGAAACTGCAACTCTCAATAAAAACCCCTTGTGATATAAACACAAAATTAAATAAATAAAATAAAATAAGATTAAAAAACGAGAAAATAGATATGGATATGCTGTGGTAGGCTGACGTGATAATAGTAGTCAAATTGGTTGACATGGCTGAAATAGATTTAGACAAAGCATAATTTGTTAAGGATGGGATTCCTTAAAGTATTTTAAAATTCATGATTCTAGTAAAAGCATGGATATTATTTTGGTAATATTAGATGCTATTTGGATCATTTTTAAAAGACAAAATCTTATCAGAATCTTTCCTGCCAATTACTCCTTTTCCTATGAGATTTCCAATGAAGTCATACAAACAAGGCCCGATGGCACAATGGGAAAAGTATCATCTTATATTTAGATGGACCAATGCCTGATACACATCTGCAGGTCTCTGTTAGGTTGGGTTTGAATAAATAGCATAATCTATAAATTATAATCTCCTTGTGTAAATCAAAATTCTTCAAAGAAATAGAATTAATAAGAGATCATGTATCCATTTCTATCTGTATCTGTATCTGTATTTCTCTCATTCTCCACCTCTGTTTCCACCTCCAACTTCACCTCTGTCTCCACTTCGACCTCCACCTCCATCTTCATCTGTACCTCTACCTCCATCTCCAACTCCATCTCTATCTTGCAGGCACACAGGAGTCATTGCTTTAGTTCTTCTCCAAGAAACCTCACTGTTTGAGCTTAAGGCCTTCAGTTTATTAGATGAGACCTATCCACACTTTCAGCTATAATTTTAATGTGAAATGATTTTAGCTTAAACATATTGATAAAATATCTATTTTTTTTAATTTTTATTGTTGGTTGTTCAAAACATTACATAGTTCTTGACATATCATATTTCACACATTTGATTCAAATGGGTTATGAACTCCCATTTTTACCCCTTATTCAGATTGCAGAATCACATCCACTGTTTTACATATTGCCATACTAGTGTCTGCTGTATTCTGCTGCCTTTCCTATCCTCTACTATCCCCCCTCCCCTCCCCTCCCATCTTCTCTCTCTACCCCATCTACTGTAATTCATTTCTCCCCCTTGTTTTTTCCCCTTTCCTTTCACTTTCTCTTGTATGTAATTTTGTATAATAATGAGGGTCTCCTTCCATTTTCATGCAATTTCCTTTCTCTCTCCCTTTCCCTCCCACCTCTCGTCCCTGTTTAATGTTAAACTTCTTTTCATGCTCTTCCTCCCTACTCTGTTCTTAGTTGCTCTCCTTATATCAAAGAAGACATTTGGCATTTGTTTTTTAGGGATTGGCTAGCTTCACTTAGCATAATCTGCTCTAATGCCATCCATTTCCCTGCAAATTCCATGACTTTGTCATTTTTTAATGCAGAGTAATACTCCATTGTGTATAAATGCCACATTTTTTTTATCCATTCATCTATTGAAGGGCATCTAGGTTGGTTCCACAGTCTAGCTATTGTGAATTGTGCTGCTATGAACATCGATGTAGCAGTGTCCCTGTAGCTCTTTTTAGGTCTTTAGGGAATAGACCGAGAAGGGGAATAGCTGGGTCAAATGGTGGTTCCATTCCCAGCTTTCCAAGAAATCTCCATACTGCTTTCCAAATTGGCCGCACCAATTTGCAGTCCCACCAGCAGTGTACAAGTGTACCCTTTTCCCCACATACTCACCAGCACTTGTTGTTGTTTGACTTCATAATGGCTGCCAATCTTACTGGAGTGAGATGGTATCTTAGGGTGGTTTTGATTTGCATTTCTCTAACTGCTAGAGATGGTGAGCATTTTTTCATGTACTTGTTGATTGACTGTATGTCCTCCTCTGAGAAGTGTCTGTTCAGATTCTTGGCCAATTTGGGTTATTTGTTTTCTTATTGTTTAATTTTTTGATTTCTTTGTGTACTCTGAATATTAGGGCTCTATCTGAAGTGTGAGGAGTAAAAATTTGTTCCCAGGATGTAGGCTCCCTATTTACCTCTTTATTGTTTCTCTTGCTGAGAGAAAACTTTTCAGTTTAAGTAAGTCCCATTTGTTGATTCTTGTTATTAACTTTTGTGCTATGGGTGTCCTATTGAGGAATTTGGAGCCCGACCCCACCGTATGTAGATCGTAGCCAACTTTTTCTTCTATCAGACGGCGCGTCTCTGATTTGATATCAAGCTCCTTGATCCATTTTGAGTTAACTTTTGTGCATGGCGAGGAAAGGGATTCAGTTTCATTTTGTTGCATAAGGATTTCCAGTTTTCCCAGCACCATTTGTTGAAGATGCTATCCTTCCTCCATTGCATTTTTTAGCCCCTTTATCAAATAAAAGATAGTTGTAATTTTGTGGATTGGTCTCTGTGTCCTCTATTCTGTACCATTGGTCCACCCGCCTGTTTTGGTACCAGTACCATGCTGTTTTTGTTACTATTGCTCTGTAGTATAGTTTGAAGTCTGGTATCGCTATACTGCCTGACTCAAACTTCCTGCTTAGAATTGTTTTTGCTATTCTGGGTCGTTTATTTTTCCATATGAATTTCATGATTGCTTTCTCTATTTCTACAAGAAATGCCGTTGGGATTTTGATTGGCATTGCATTCAACCTATAGAGAACTTTTGGTAATATCGCCATTTTGATGATGTTAGTTCTGCCTATCCATGAACAGGGTATATTTTTCCATCTTCTAAGATCTTCTTCTATTTCTCTCTTTAGGGTTCTGTAGTTTTCATTGTATAAGTCTTTCACCTCTTTTGTTAGGTTGATTCCCAAGTATTTTATTTTTTTTGAAGATATTGTGAATGGAGTGGTTGTCCTCATTTCCATTTCAGAGGATTTGTCGCTGATATACAGGAATGCCTTTGATTTATGCGTGTTGATTTTATATCCTGCCACTTTGCTGAATTCATTTATTAGCTCTAATAGTTTCTTTGTAGAGCCTTTTGGGTCTGCTAGGTATAGAATCATATCATCTGCAAATAGTGATAATTTAAGTTCTTCTTTTCCTATTTTGATGCCTTTAATTTCTTTCGTCTGTCTAATTGCTCTGGCCAGTGTTTCGAGAACTATGTTGAACAGAAGTGGAGAGAGAGGGCATCCCTGTCTTGTTCCAGATTTTAGAGGGAATGCCTTCAGTTTTTCTCCATTCAGAATGATGCTAGCCTGAGGCTTAGCATAGATTGCTTTTACAATATTGAGGTATGTTCCTGTTATCCCTAGTTTTTCTAGAGTTTTGAACATAAAGGGATGCTGTACTTTGTCGAATGCTTTTTCCGCATCTATCGAGATGATCATATGGTTCTTATTTTTAAGTCTATTGATGTGGTGAATAACATTTATTGATTTCCGTATATTGAACCAGCCTTGCATCCCAGGGATGAATCCTACTTGATCATGGTGTACAATTTTTTTGATATGTTTTTGTATCCGATTCGCCAGAATTTTATTGAGGATTTTTGCATCTAGGTTCATTAGAGATATTGGTCTGTAGTTTTCTTTCTTTGAAGTGTCTTTGTCTGGTTTAGGTATCAGGGTGATGTTGGCCTCGTAGAATGAATTTGGAAGTTCTCCCTCTTTTTCTATTTCCTGAAGTAGCTTGAAAAGTATTGGTATTAGTTCCTCTTTAAAGGTTTTGTAAAACTCTGCTGTATACCCATCCGGTCCTGGGCTTTTCTTAGTTGGTAGTCTTTTGATGGTTTCTTCTATTTCCTCAATTGATATTGGTCTGTTTAGGTTGTCTATATCCTCCTGACTCAATCTGGGCAGATCATATGACTTAAGAAATTTATCTATGCCTTCACTATCTTCTAATTTATTGGAGTATAAGGATTCAAAATAGTTTTTGATTATCTTCTGTATTTCTGAAGTGTCTGTTGTGATATTGCCTTTTTCATCCCGTATGCTAGTAATTTGAGTTCTCTCTCTTCTTCTCTTCGCTAGCATCGCTAAGGGTCTGTCGATTTTGTTTATTTTTTCAAAGAACCAACTTTTAGTTTTGTCAATTTTTTCAATTGTTTCTTTTGTTTCGATTTCATTAATTTCAGCTCTGATTTTAATTATTTCTTGCCTTCTACTTCTTTTGCTGTTGTTTTGCTCTTCTTTTTCAAGGATTTTGAGATGAAGTATGAGATCATTTATTTGTTGGTTTTTTCTTTTTTTAAGGAATGAACTCCAAGCAATGAATTTTCCTCTTAGAACTGCTTTCAATGTGTCCCATAGATTCCGATATGTTGTGTCTGTGTTTTCATTTATCTCTAAGAATTTTTTAATTTCCTCCTTGATGTCTTCTATAACCCATTGATCATTCAGTAACCTATTGTTCATTCTCCAAGTGATGTATGCTTTTTCCTTCCTTCTTTTATCGTTGATTTTCAGTTTCATTCCATTATGATCAGATAAGATGCATGGTATTATCTCTACTCCTTTATATTGTCTAAGAGTTGCCCTGTGACATAATATATGATCTATTTTTGAGAAGGATCCATGTGCTGCTGAGAAAAAAGTGTAACTGCTTGATGTTGGGTGGTATACTCTATATATGTCAATTAGGTCTAGGTTATTAATAGTGTTATTGAGTTCTATAGTTTCCTTATTCAACTTTTGTTTGGAAGATCTGTCCAGTGGCGAGAGAGGTGTGTTGAAGTCTCCCATGATTATGGTATGGTGGTCTATTAGACTCTTGAACTTGAGAAGAGTTTGTTTGACGAACATAGCTGCACCATTGTTTGGGGCATAAATATTTATGATTGTTATGTCTTGTTGGTGTATGGTTCCCTTAAGCAGTATGTAGTGTCCCTCTTTATCCCTTTTGATTAACTTTGGCTTGAAATCTATTTTATTTGATATGAGTATGGACACTCCTGCTTGTTTCCGAAGTCCATATGAGTGATATGATTTTTCCCAACCTTTCACCTTCAGCCTATGTATGTCTTTTCCTATCAAATGCGTCTCCTGTAGGCAGCATATTGTTGGGTCTTGTTTTGTGATCCATTCTACTAGCCTGTGTCTCTTAATTGGTGAGTTTAAGCCATTAACATTTAGGGTTATTATTGAGATATGGGTTGTTCTTCCAGCCATATTTGTTTATTTCTGTTACTAAACATGGTTTGTTTTCCTCTTTGATTATTTTCCCCCCCTTTACTGTCCTACCTCCCACTGTTGGTTTTCATTGTTATTTTCCATTTCCTCTTCCTGTAATGTTTTGCCGAGGATGTTTTGAAGAGATGGTTTTCTAGCTGCAAATTCTTTTAACTTTTGTTTATCGTGGAAGGTTTTAATTTCATCTTCCATCCTGAAGCTTAATTTCGCTGGATACACAATTCTTGGTTGGAACCCATTTTCTTTCAGTGTTTGAAATATGTTATTCCAGGATCTTCTAGCTTTCAGAGTCTGTGTTGAAAGATCAGCTGTTATCCTGATTGGCTTACCCCTAAATGTAATCTGCTTCCTTTCTCTTGTAGCTTTTAAAATTCTCTCCTTATTCTGTATGTTGGGCATCTTCATTATAATGTGTCTAGGTGTGGATCTCTTATGATTTTGCACATTCGGCGTCCTGTAGGCTTCTAGGATTTGGGATTCTGTCTCATTCTTCAAGTCTGGGAAGTTTTCTCGTATTATTTCATTGAATAGATTGCTCATTCCTTTGGTTTGGACCTCTATACCTTCCTGTATCCCAATGACTCTTAAGTTTGGTCTCTTTATGTTATCCCATATTTCTTGGATGTTCTGCTCATGGTTTCTTAACAGTCTTGCTGAGCTGTCTATGTTCTTTTCAAGTTGAAATACTTTGTCTCCATTGTCTGATGTTCTATCTTCTAAGTGTTCTACTCTGCTGGTAGTACTTTCATTTGAGTTTTTAATTTGGTTTATTGCTTCCTGCATTTCTAGGATTTCTGTTTGTTTGTTTTTTATAACCTCTATCTCCCTATATAGTTGATCTTTCACTTCTTGGATTTGTTTATGTAATTCATTGTCAAAGTGATCTTTCATTGTCTGATTTTGCTGTCTAATGTCTTCCTTGAGACTCCAGATCATCTGAAGCATGTATATCCTGAATTCTTTATCTGACATTCCATCTGCTGCAGATATTACCTCTTCTAAATTTGAGTTGACCTCATTTCTTGTGGTCCTTTCTTTCCTTGTCTTTTCATACTGCTCGCATTTCTTTCTGCTTTGTGAAACTGTTTTGTTATTGAATTTTCCCCCTATATATTTATATTGCTCTTGTATAGTTGCAAAGTCTCCCTTTTGTGGAGAAAGACAATGTTAACAGTTCTCAATATCAATAGTCCATCATCTAAGGACACGTTTTCCTTATTACTACATTTATAGCTAGACTCTATGTCTACAAATGTTGGTTTCGATTATCGTTTACAAATATTGTCATTAGTTTCATGAAAGGCATACCGTTTCTGGTAGCTTGAAGAAAATTGAATTTCAGGTGTAGGATGTTATGTTTATGGGGAAAGGAGTGAGGGTATGGGGTTAATCTAACTTTGTAACTTTGGAGAGCTCTAGACAATAGATGGGTAATTTATGGAAGAATGTATAGATTCAAATTCCTATCTGTATTCATAAGATTACCCTACTTATGAATAGTAAAATTTAGGGGGTTGCAAGTGGGATAGAGGGAGTAAGAGGAAGGAAAACAAATAACAAGGAAAGGAAGAGAAAAAAGAGAGTGGGAAAAAGAAAATACGAGAAAAAAGAAAAGAAATAAAAAGGGGGAAAGGAGGTGGGGCATATGCAATTCCTCTATAGTATGTTATTCTGGTGATTCAGTTGTTAAAGACCTATTTCGTGCACAATTTTTGGTTTCACATATGTTGAGGTTGCGAAGACCTGAGGGGGAAGGGTAGAGGAGACTGGGTGAATGGATGAAAAGAGAGAGAGAAAAGAAAAAAAGAAAGAAAAAATATGTCTCAGAACTCTGTTTTCATTTCTTCCAGTTGGTGGCATTGTCTATTCCTAGCTTGAGTCTCTGGGTTCAGGATGGCGGTGGTAGTCAGTGTGAGAGGACTTGAGTTTCCACCTGTGGCCTCTCAATCTTATTCTCTGAGTTGTAAACCAGGTGCCTGATCTGCTGCAGAACTGCACTGGTAGCCACGCCAGCCAACCGTTTGGTGGGTTTTAAGGGTTGGTCGGATTTTCCAAGATGAGTTCCATCAGTTTTTCTCATAAGGTGTTTGATGAGGTGGGGGTGTTGGAGAAACCTTATGTCAAGAGCTCGGTCAGGTGACCGCAAGGGCAGGCGGCAGGGCCCCTCCTCCAGTTGGAGTGGTCTGTCTACCTCACCGGTGGGAGGCTGGGCTCCTCCAACTGGGGAGGTCTGTCTACTGCACAGGCGGGCATCTGGGCCCCTTCTCAAGGTCGTGTGGTCTGCCTACCATGCAGGTGGCGGGCTGGGCCCCTCCTCCAATTGGGGTGATCTCTCTACTGCGCTGGCGGGCCACTGGGCCTGTTCTCCAGGTCACATGTCTGCCTACTGTGCAGGCTGTGGCTGCGGCTGGGCCCTTCCTCCAATTGGGGTTATCTGTCTACCAAGCTGGAGGGCCGCTGGGCCCCTTCTCTGGGACGCACGGTCTGCCTACCTTGCAGGCGGCGGCTGGGCCCCTGATGATAAAATATCTTTACAATAACATTTGGATTCATATTAGATTAAGTACCTGGGTACTGTATTCAGGCCAATGCATAAAACTAACCATATCACATTTATCCTACACAAAATTTAAATCTTGGTAACTCACAATCTTTAGGTTAGGTGCTTAGTATAAGAACCCATGGTAATCAGTAGTTTAAGAATGCTTATAAAGAGACAGGTTGGCATGGCTAAGCTCTTCTTGAGGCTGGACCCGCGGCAGGTATGAAGGGGAATCTTAAAGAGATCTGCAAACACAAACACAGTTTTTGCAAGCATAATATCCTGCTTGCTCGATAATGTACACTTATTTACCCTTTGCAAGTTGACCAAGCAGATAGCAAAGAAAGGTTGTTGGAATGGACAGAGTTGAACAGCAATGGAAGATTTTCTTGAAAAAATGGCAACTCTATCAGAGACTATTGCTACTCCCTCCAAATCCCGTTAATACTCACTATTTCGAATTATGCTAGACAATTTCTAATGAAATGCCAGGCAGTTATCATCACTGGGAACAGCCTTCAAATAATGCATGTGTTAGGAACTTCTTGTCCTTGTGAGACCTTTTTTTTTTTGGTATATTCTGTGAAGTGTCTCAGAGATTGCCACTGGAATAGAATCCCAGCTGATCACAAAAGTAACCACCCATTATAACAATCTGTATTGTTTTCATTTTTGTGTGTGTCACTCTCTACTCTTTTACTGATGTTTTCTGAGACCAACTGTGAAATAAGCCACTTGGAATTGGAATCTTTGACTCAAACTCTGTTTGAGTCAGACATATATATGTGTGTTTGTGTGTCATTTTAAATTCCTCCATTTCCATCTCCATTAGATACAAGTATATTTATTATGTACTATATAATATAAATATGATATATAATATATAAGAACATGTTATATATTAATTCCATATAAAATCTTATTTAAAAGATATTTATATATTTATATTTTTAAAAATATATAATTTAGTATCTTATTTAAAATATAAAAATATTACACTAAAAGTTGTATTTCTGGCAGGGCATCGTGCAAATGTCTATAATCCCAGCAGCTCATGAGGCTGAGGCAGGAGGATCAAGAGTTCAAAGCCAGTCTCAGCAAAAGCAAGGCACTAAGCAACTCAGTGAGACCTTATCTCTAAATACAATACAAAATAGGGCTGGGGATGTGGCTCAGTGGTTGAGTGCTCCTGAGTTCAATTACCAGTACACACAAAAATACCCAAAATTGTATTTCTATATAACACAGCATAATATAAATTTATTTAAACAGAGGATACTTTTATGGTATATTTACTTATTCCATGGAAAACTAGAGTTCTGTGTATTAAACTTTAAGACATGTTCTTAGAAAAAATGGATTATGTTTAACCATAATCTTACTATTATGATGATTATTTAATCAAAAGATGTGTGTTTAGGACTCTTCCTATTTATTTATATTATTTCCAAATTTGTAAATAACTTTATTATTTTATTTATTTTATTTTTTAAAGAGAGAGAGAGAGAAAAGAGAGAGAGAGAGAGAGAGAGAGAGAGAGAGAGAGAATTTTTAATATTTATTTTTCAGTTTTCAGTGGACACACATCTTTATTTATTTTATGTGGTGCTGAGGATCAAACCTAGCACCCTGCACATGCCAGGCAAGCGCGTTACCACTTGAGCCACATCCCTAGCCCAACTTTATGTATTTTAAAAGATAGATATTTAGTATTCTTTTCATTTACTTCTCTAAATTTCAAAATTGAACAAAGTTCTAGATTGATAGGTTTATTAATATTTAAAACACCTCTAGTGCAAGTCTTTCTAGGCAAGACAAAACATGTAGAAGTCCTAAAACTAAAAATAATAATATATTTTATTTATAAGCAAGAAAAATTTTGCAGTGCAAAAATATTGAAAACAAGACCAAAGACAAACTGGAAACATTCTTACAAGTCATATTTCAAAGACATAATTTATTTTAGTAAAATTATCAAATCTGTGGGAGAAAAAGGTCAAATACAATCAAATATAAAACATGTATCAAATATAATAAGATGGGCAAAGGATATCACAGACTGTTTATAAGAAACACTTTTAAAATATGAAAAGATGTTCAACTTTATCATAACCACATACATACCAAAACTAGAACTACATTTAGATGCCATTTACTTCTAAGTGAAAGATCCAAACTTCACAAGTTAATATATCACACCATGATCATACATTCCTTGTGAGAATATAAACTGGAATGGTCCCCTTAGAAGTTAATTTGGCAATCTATGCAAATTCTTCTGCTAGAGTTGTATCTTACAAGTCAGCCTGCATGTGTGAAAAGATCTATGTATAGTAATATTCCCTGAACCATCAATATAGGGCTTTGTAAGCTATGACAATCATATAATTTAACACTCATTGTCATGAAACTGGTGAGTTAGGACTTTATGACTGTGAGTATTGTGTACAAGAGAATGGCACCATACATTGCTGTTTGGGAGACTGGACAGAGTGGTAGGAAAACATTTTTATTCTATATCTATTTGATAATTTGAGATTTTTATGTCCAGGTGTATCCATTATTTTACATGAATAAGTTTATGTTTGCAATGTCTTTCTCTCTGTTGATTAGCTTTCTGGGGGAAAAAAAAGTAGAAAAAGAAAAAGATACCTTTTCTTTTGCTTCTTTTTACATTTTTAGTAGCTATATTTCCCGGGCTCTACTAGTATGTAACAAGGAATATGCAAGACAGAGTCAGCAATGTGAAAAATAAATCCTGTGGTGATTTCTTCCAATTAAAAATATGCTTGGAATATGCATGTCTTGAACACCAGCTTCAACTAGACACAAGGCCCTGTGAAGGGTGAGATGTGGTTCAGAGATAACTGACAGGGAACCTTGCTCTGAAGATGTCAAGGTCAATGTGAACCTTCATGCAGGCAGGGGATGCCAGTGATTAAACAATTTCCATACCCTTTAATTCAATCTAAGTTTATTAATATCTTTCTAAATCAACAGGCTATATCAGGCGATGAAAAAGCAGTGGTCTATGCAAAGTACAGACTATAAAAGCATTAGTCTGACAGACATATTTGAAAACAAATGACCTAGGTTTAGCTAATGTCCACTTAGCTCTGTACCTCTTAGTTGGGGAGATGGCCCCTTGTAAACTGCAGCTTTAAGAACTACCTTTGTAGCAGCATTAACAAAAAAGATTCCTAGAACTGATTCCCAGAATGGTTTGCATTCCAACAAGAACAAATTATTCTATAATAAAAACATAATACATTTTGAAGAGAAATTTAAAGCCCTTAAATCCCATGTAGACATCCCTTTGACTTCTTTCTTTCTCTGCAACATCCCCACAAAACCCTGCAATAATTCTTATATTGGTCTCTATGGTACCTCAGTTTTTATTTATTTATTTATTTATTTTCAGTGCTGGGGATTGAATTTAGGATCTCAAGTGTGCCAGCAAGTGCTCTACCACTGAGCCACGTCTCCCCAGTCTGCTCTTTTCTTATCTTCTTTAATCCTATCCTAGCACCAAGAAGTGTCTAAAAGGAGATTTGAAGCACATAATGTTTAGCACCCTAATTTCAAATTCTTTTTCTGACCAGCAATTGAACATGACTGATCCTGACTTAAAATTCAATGGCCTCAGATTTAGTTGCTCTGTTTCTACTCCTTTCTTCTCTTTGTTTCTATGGTTTCAGCCTTATCAGTCCTGTGATGCCATATTACAGGCAATTCAGATTCTCTGCATGGTTTTGTTTCTCCTCTAGGTGTTTCAGGCTGAAGTCCTTAAATGCTCTTCTAATGTGTATCTCCAGGATGGTGCCTCCTGCCTCAGTGCAGTGCCTCATATTAGAAATCTTTCCCCCCAAAGCTAGAACTGAAAACACGGGGATATTTACTATTAATTTCTGTAATGAGGCTATAGATATTCTAACCCAGTATATGTATTCAATATTAAGTTGTATATTCTGAGAATGTCTAGTATTTACACATTTTCTTTATTTTTCCTATCAAAAATCCTGTTTGCATATCAGCTGTATCTTGGTTATTTTAGGGTTTGTTTGTGCAAAATACATGTTTGTTTGATCATAAATAAAATTATGAAAACACTTTATTTATATGAAACACATTGCTGTTTATTCTGAGTTATGTGACATATTTTCATTTATAAAATAGAAATGCTAAGATACAATTCCCTCTGTTCCTCCTTGCTAACAGTTTTTGATGCTCATATAATAGTTTAATGAAGTACAAGGATCTTTGAACTTGAAATTATTGACAGAAAAGTTATTGAATCTTTTCTATTCGATACTTCCAATTTTATAATTACAATCAATTTGATCAGCCAAAAAAGGAAATTACTAATTGCCAAGCTATGTGGTCTGTTTGTATTAAAGTCAATTCAAGCAATGTAGATTTTTAAAACACACTAAGATGCTTCAAATATTATTCAAAGTCATTATGGGTGCCACTAACAAGGAAAGATGTTCAAATTGTCGAAATTAATGAAATGATTCAATGAGCTATATAAATAGGCAGGAAGCTTCCCTGGTCTATGGAAAATTGAGAAACTGATTTGGAGGAGTAAGCAAATGCAAGTTAAGATAGAAAATAGCAGAGCAAATTCACTGTGTCAAACTGAATAGAATATTTCAGCTAACAACATTGTACTCTTCAAATCTATTCATAGCAGACAGAAGACAAGAGAAAATTGGCTCTCTAAAGTGACAGGGGAGAATTGTATCTTGTGGATAAAGGAAAGATTTGCTAAGCAGTTTATTTTTTGCTACCATCAGAACAGAGAGAGGACCATATTCTTCAGGCATATTTCTTTATATATGTCATTTCCCAAAATCATTAGTACCACATCCAATCAAAGTTGGCTACAATGACTCAGTCTGACCCTGAACTGTCATCTCAGAAAATGCAGACAACTCAGATGATGCCCACTTACAATCCATTAGGTATCTTCACTGTTTTCTTTGATGAGATGTGAAAGTAGAAACAATATGTTTCATTCTAGCAAGTAAACTAGAAGGTTTAATAGACTGTTTTGATTCTCAAAAATGCTGACCTATCTGAACATTATTACCACAGAATGCTACAGCATCAGGTAAAACAGAGAGGGAGAAAATGAAGTTTATTTGACCATAAATTTATATGATAAATTGTTGATATAAATGATAAAATATAAATCCTTGGAGCCACTCTTAGATATTGTGTGTCTGTAGGCTTTGGTGGGTCATATGAATTTACCCTTTCCAAAGCTCCCAGCTTGTTTCAATGCTGACCATCACACATACTATAGCCAGAGAGCCTTCCCCAATTTGTGACTGACCTACGATAATGATGACCATCCCTAGATCCATTTCCTTCCTCGTATTCTTATCTGTAACAGGATGAACTACATTTCTCAAGTTCAATTGTCCTCTGTCTTCTGGATAGGATTGGTCAATCAGAGGTATTTTGATTATATAATCACTTCCATTCTTGATTTTCTAACCCTGGGGAAGATAATGACTTTAGGTATTGCTAATATCCAAAATGTTTCACCATCCTTTGTTAGACTTTGAAGCTATTTCATCACAAATGAACCAATGTTCTGTGTTAAGAGATTTTTATGATAGATCTAAAATTGTTTCTCTTTCCTAGATAGACCCTGAATGAAAAAAATGTATTACTTTTGCTCATGCAACTAGCATATTCATAGATGCTAAATCAAGAAATTGGCAAAGATAAAGCTTGGGCTTTTGGATAAACAAAATCATGAGAACTTGGTTGTATACGATTTCCAAAAGGTATGGTTATAAATTCTTTCCTTATGTTAAATAGACTTAAATCTAGGAATTTTAATCATTTTGAGGAAATAAGTTTAATGATGTTAGACATTCAAAAAAGAAGCTAATTCTTGTTGAAGAATAAGGTTACTAGAAAGGGTTTCTGCTCCTTATCTGGGACAAGAGAAGTTTGAAAACATTACTTCAATAGTAGGTATCTATGAACTTTAAGTAGAAGTGATATGAACTTTGATCTAGCTAATGGAGATCAGATGATAAGTCCCTTAAGTTAAGCAAGCTGTGCTAGTAGAGAATAGAAACCAGTTTAAGGTCTAAAAATTCTAATATACCCCTACAATTATTTCCTATATACTTTATTGTTCTTAGCATAGAGTTTAGATTGGTCATATTGAACAAGTTTATTTCTAATATTTGTTGATAAGGATGATTACTCTTTAAACATTCTGTTCTTCTCAGGATCAGAGTCACCACAACACAAAGATACTTAAGGTAATGGAACTCAATGTAACTAGTTTGCAAAGCACTGATTTAAATCATTACTAAGTGGTTTCTCATGAGGAAATAATTTCCGTGCCTACGAAAATTTTTATGCTTGGTTAGGAAGTGGGAGGTGAAGGGAGAATTTATGATGAATTCTTTGCTTATCCGGCTCTAAAGCTATTCCAATTACATATTGGAATAAGGATTTGTTACTGAAAATGTTAAATTTATGCTTCAAAAGGAAAATCAAATGGAATGAGACAAAGGAAGAATTATAGTCTACTTTGAAGTGTTACAATTTGGAATCTGTAACTTGTATAGAAAAGAATTCTTAGTATTTTTTAATACCTGTAAGATTTGATACCTAAAAATGATAAATTTATTTCATAATGATTAATGTATGTTGGGGAATATTCTAAGTGCTTTTCGTATTTTCATTTAAGAATCAAAAGAACTCACCATGCCAACTAGAATTATTGCTTATATTTTAAAGATGAGAAGTCTGAGTCCCGAGAGATTCAGTAATTGCCCAACTTACATAGCTTATAGATGGCAGAGATAGGATCTGAACCCAGGCTGACTGCCTGCAGAGCCCATACTCAGTCTATAGCAGGAGTTCTCTCTTGTTGTATGATACCATGATATCCATTGTACTTTATATGCAGAGGAGAAAAAAGGTAGGCTACAAAAAGTTAATATAGTCTTGATTATAAATAGATTTGAAGAAGGTCTAAGATGGAAGAACATTACTAAAAAAATTAGAGAAAGAATCCTTAGAATCCTTAAGGATTCTAGAACTTTTCCCTCTTGATCAAAGTGCTGAATACAATTTGTGTACTTTCCTGGGCAGTGGATTTATTTGGTGATCAAGAAATTAATTTCATATTTCTGGACCAGTGATTGCTGAGTGGGGGAACAAAATGTTTCTTTCAAATTAAATTCCAATCCAGTTGTAGAAATCTGTTTCCATCCCCTTTAGTGATAAAGATCAGGTGTGAAAAGCATAGCTTTGTGCCTAGTGTGGAGGTAGACTGATCTCCAATGGAATATCTGAAACTAATACATTAGGAAATGAAGGTGCAGAGGTGGCTGAGGTGTGCTGAAAAAGGAGGGTGCGGTGGAGTGGGGCTACTAGCATGTTCCATTCCTCATGTGCAATTGCTCCAGAGCCTCTCGCTCTTTCCATAGGTACCTGAACTTACTGTGGATTACCTGTGCTACTAAGCTTGGTTTGAGTTTATTGTTTCTGCTACTTTCACCCAAAATATGTACCAATGTGCAATTATAACTTAATATTGTACATGAAAAAAACGTTTTTGAGGCTAGGGCAAAATGAAAGTCAAATATCTAAAAATATTTGAGGAATTTAAAGGCACATCATCAATGTTTGAAATGATTCACAAAAACATTGACATACTATAGAAATAATGAATAAGGACATGTAGAGATATTTATATTATGGGCTAGTAATCATATTAACAGGTGTCAAACGTTATTAATTTAAAATATTAACACTTAAATCTCTGTGAAGATATGGGGAAATGGTTCCTTTATGTAGTAATATCAGAAATCTAAGATTATTTGCCAATTTAAAACAAAGACATTACAAATATAAAGTTTTAGAAATAACTAAATGCCTAACAATATGAATTTATTGGACTAACAATTCTAGGGCAAGAATATGAGGATGAAAGAGGTAAAAATCTGTGACATACACATATCACAAGGTGAAATACAGCAGGATATAAAACTCTTTAGTATAACATTTTATAAAAAGTAATTATATGTATGCTTTAATAAAGGGACATAACCAAATTTAGTACTTTTGTATTAATGAGATATGGTATTTGTTTTAGGGTTAAAATTTGTGTCTTTTGTCTTCAAAGGGCATGAGTTAATATTTAAACTGTCAAATGCTATGATGGAAATAATAAATCAAAAAGTATATAAAATAAATTGGCATGAGATAGGACATAAAATAATCTTTTTTCCTAGAGAGGATAAAAACTTATGTTTAGAAAACATGCCCTTAGTTTATTTAATTTTCGTTACCAAATGGAAACTATTTTTATTGGAACATAAGAGAAGTGATTCCCTAAGAAGAAAGAATCATGAGTGGGAGTTCAAGTAGTTAGACATTTTATAATAACAACAAAATTGTAGCTTAATGTTTGTTTTACTATCTAAAATATGTACAAATATATTTTTTAAAAAATTGGCAAGGATTTCCAATAATTAATTATAATTTCTCATGCTGCTTTGGGATAATTGGATTCATATAGGAGGTTTCAGCTTAGGAACTTTAATGAAATTAAAACTAATATCCATACTGGTCTAATTGTCCAAAATGGCTTGCTTGTGTGGCCGGCTGTTGATGTTGGATGTCTGTTAAGGATATCCACTAGGGCTATTGACCAGAATGTCCACACATGGCTTTTTCAAATTACTTTGATTTCTTAAAGGACAGTATTTGGGTTACAAGATAGAGTATCCTAACAGTGGGCATTTTAGGTAACCCAGATACCTTATAATCTATTTATGAAATAAAGCATCTTACTTTTGCCACATGTGATTGGTCAAAAATGTATATCACAGGGTCAACCCAAACTGAAAAGAAGAGTACTATTCAAGATTATAATTATCTGGGTTTATTGTTGGGGAAGGGGCATATTTGGAATCTAGATACCACAATTCACATATATATTTAGCAATAGAACTTATTCTCATATTATAATTTAGAGATACATTTTAAGTATAGCAAGTTTAATTATCTTTTCTATGGATAAGTAATGAGCAGTCCACAAGTAAGGATCTTTCGTTAATTGCCTTTATTGACTCTTAACAAATTTAGACTGAGAGCCATGTTACTAGGATTCAACTATGCACTGCACCAACAACTCATTCTTGACTTTGGGCAAGTCACTTCTTTTTGAAACTCTGCTTCCCCCCACTCCCTCCTCAGAAAGCAGACGTATTTTCTGAACTTGTTTCTCTCTATAGCTATATTCCATTCTCCCTTTACCACAATTTCTTTCCTCGCCCATATTTTGAATGCCCAAGATTTTGAAGTTGTTTTTTGATTTTATGATGTCTTCTCTTACCTAAGTCCTCCTCTGCTGTTTCATCCTTCTGAAATACTTTTCCTATTTATATCTGGTGATTGCCTACTTGACTTTTCAATGACTTTTTTTTTTTTACTGCACTCAACAAATCTTTTATTAGACAACCACATGTAGCCCTGATAAAACGCAATCAATGACTTTTTAAACACAATTTGATCAGGGAGTATGTTATGTGTTTCTTTCATATTACTTGGCAATTATTAGACTAGTAATAATCCACTGAAGACCACTGTTCTTCCCTTATCAGGCCTTTTAAAGTTATCGGTGTGTGTGTGTGTATGTGTGTGTGTGTGTGTGTGTGTTTTGCTGGCAATTTATTGCAGTGCATTGTAAATGCTAAGCAAGCACTCTGCCATTGAGCTACATTCCCAGCCCCATATTATATTACTTTTATGACATATTTACCTGTATATCTAATCTAAATGTTTATAGATTAGGTTTGTCATTTGATTGGGACCAAATATTGACTTAGGACTTAGGACTTACTCATCAAGTGTTCACTGATTAAGTGCACTAAAAGATAAATAAATTAAATGAATATCAAAGAAAGAGCTATGTTCCACAATAATGAGGGACAGTGTTAATAATTCTCCTAATTATAGAAAAGTAAGAAAAATATTTTTGGACCTTTAAAATACAAATATTTAGTACTCTGATCAACAATGTGAAAAAAAGATCATAAATATTGCTCATTTATTTGAAAGTAGCAATGTAAATCTTGTATGCCAATTTAGCATCACTTACATATTCATTTCACTCTTTTGCACACACTTCCTTGAAAACTGCATTTTGAGTATGATCTAGTTAAAGCATTTTTCTTATATCCAGAAATAAGAAAGGATAACAATAATGTGAAAAGTTTTTTAAAAGTTCACTCAGAGTAAAGAACGTCATTGTAGTTGTGAGAGTTTCAATAGTACTGGCTATTTAAAATTCCTTGAGAAAATAAATGTATCCATTCACACAGTATTCTTTCTCTTTTTGAGAACTGAGGAAAGAAGAGCACTGTTTTTCCTTTTTCTAATCTTGGATTATCAACCTTAGCAAATGTTTAGATGCTTGTGAATATTCTAGAACAAACAATAATTAAAAGGCAGTTGCAATTTGAATGTTTAGTAAAACATATTTGTGCCCATATAATGAGAAACTATTTACCTATGGTATCTTTTCATAATTATTTCAATATTCAGCAAATACCTACTAAGCATTTCTATGTTCAGGGCATAATGTAACACAATGGGGACTAGAAATGAGTAAAAAAAAGCCTCTGATACCAAGAAGCAAGATCTATTAGGAAAAGCAAGCATGCTTATGGGGTTTATTGTATTAAAGAGGAAGCTCACCTCACACTGGAATGAGAAGGCTTTTGGAATTTTAAAGGTTAAAAAGGATTTAAATATTAAAATAAAATCAGGAATGAGAGTTGAAACATTTTTGCATATAGGAAAATAATCTATAAATGCTTCCAAACTCAAAACAATCTGTTGTGTTTAGTGAATTAAAGTGATTTTTATGTATTAAAGGCATAAAGTGTAAGGCAGGCAATGATGAGAGTTTGGGCCATAAATATTGGAGTAAACCAGCATACTCTCCAGAAACTTGGATTTCATTCTGTAGATAGTAGGGGGGGAGAGGACAGCAGGATTCTAGGCAATATCATAACAATATTGCATTTTAGGAAGATCATTCTGTATAAAATAATACCTACTGGAGACCTCAAGACATAATATAGAGAAACTTGAAGCACTGGTACAAAAAAAAAATCTTAAAAGAATCACTGGCATATAACCTGGAATTATATACCAACTAAATATCATCAAGAAGTTAGAGGAAATAAAGACAATTTTAGATAGCAAATAAGAAGAGAGTATGTTTCACAGACCATCAATAAATAATTTCTAAGGGACATATATTGTCAATAGAAAATGTAAAGACAGACAATAGATTGTTAATAGCAAAACTTGTAATGAGCAAATACTATTGCTATATATAATTATATAATCAAACACCATTTCCATATAATTATGACACTGGTCATCAGAAAACCATTTCTCTTATATTAAAATATTGGAACTAAATTTCATTTTTTAAATATAAAGAAAGATATATAAAGGGAGTAAGGTATTCAGTGAAGAGTTAAAATGTACTAAAGCTGTTCTTATCTTCAAGAAGGGAATAAATATTCTAAGTAGCTGAAGTTAATTGCTTGAAAAATACATAACTACGTATAATTATAAGAGAACATTTTTATTTAACTTTCCTTTAAAACTAACTCTTCCCTGTTGCTGAGAAGTAAGTTCAAAGTAGAAAGCCCTTCATTGTTTCCTCTACATTCTGGTGGAAAAAATCAACAGAGAAGACCAAAATTTATTGAGCAAAATTATGACATATAAAGTATTGTGCAAAACTGGTGTGAAGAAGGAATATTCCTGTCAGGTTTTTTTTTTGTTGTTGTTGTTGTTGTTATTATTTCTTTGATACCAGGGATACTCAGGGGCACTTTACCACTGAGCTACATCTCTGACTCTTTGTATATATTTTTTTTAAATTTGGAATGGTTTCAAAATTGCAATCTTGCCTTAGTCTCCTTAGTCACTAGGATTACAGGCGTGTGCCACTGAGCCTGTCCCTACAGATCTTTTTTCATTTTTTGGCGGGGACGATACTGGGGATTGAACTCAGAGTCACTCAACCACTGAGCCACATCCCAACCCTATTTTGTATTTTATTTAGAGACTGGGTCTCACTGAGTTGTTTAGTGCCTCACTTTTCCTCTTGCTCAGCCTCTTAAGCAACTGGTATTACATGCATGAGCCACTGTGCCCAGCCCAACAGATTTTTAATAAAATTATGAACTTAGTTGTCTTTTTCAAAATTTAGATAAAGAGCTCACAAAACTGTTTTTAATTCACAAATGATTGAACTTTTGTAGTCCTGTCTGTTGGTCTGTCTTAAGGCAGAACTGAAGAACAATGATCCACTCCTCCCGCTTGGCAGACTCTCATGCTTTCTGCTCAGAAATGCAGCTTGTATTTATTTGGAATATAGCAAATTGGCCATTCGTGGGCTTTAAATTAGATATTTTATTTATTTATTTTTTAATTTGGGAAATTTAACCTCTCAGCTGTCAATTTCCAATATTTCTGGTCACAATGTTAAATGCACTCCAGTATTCACTTCAGAGCACTGATAGAAAAATCAAGTTTGCTTTTATATTGATACACTGTTAGTAAGTTGTTAAAAGAAAAACAAAGCAAGCTGTATTTTGTATTTGTACCTTTAAGGCTTACCATAGTAAACCAGAACTTTGTTTTCTCATAGAACACGTATTTTCACTGTACATTTCTACATGTTGTCCTGATACCTCTGTGCTGATGTACAAATAGCAGTGTGAAGGGAGGATGAGGGCAGTTAAAGAAGATTGAAAGCAAGATTCTTTTGGCATGGGAGACTAAAGAATATGGGGAGACACTTTCCATGGAACCATGTCGTCTCTCAGTTGACTCTAAAAATATTATTGTTCATAATACATACCTGAGGGAAAATTATTGCCGCTTCTGAGAACAAAAATTAATTTTTGTAAAACTTTCATATTTTGCTACAACAAAAATTAATTTTTGTAAAACTTTCATATTTTGCTACATAAGAAACTCAGAAACATAAATGTATTTCAAAAAGAACTATATCCCTACTACTGAGAATACAAAATCTATAAGAAAATATCTTATTTAATAAGCTTATGACTCCAACTGCTACGGAGAATATGTATGTTAATTTGTACCATTAAATACAAAAAATGGTTCATCTGTATTCATGAATTTGGCTATTCACACATTCTCATAAATTAAGGGATTATATTTTTGTCACGAGTGTATTTAAAATGTGCTTCTCCACAAACTCCCCAGGGAAATAGTCTCTGTTCTGTGTAACCATTCACATGGTTCTTGTAAATGGGTTTTTGTTATTCCTATCTTCTGGAGGCACTCTTGCAGTTTATCAAAATTATTAGAGTCTTTTTTTTTCTGTAATGTAAACACTTAAAAGGTAGTTTTTCATTTACCTGAGCATGCCCACTCAGTCTTTCTTTGTAAATTGTACTTCAGAGATAATGTTTCCTGCTTTACCCAAAGTCTGAGGTACAAAAGGAGACTAGTCTAATTGCATATTGTTATTTGCTTTAGTTCAGAGAATATAAGAAAATTTTAACTACAGAGACAAAAGACTAGATATGACATGCAACATTATAAAAATAAAATATTTTTGGCAGATATTTTCTTAAAGTGCCTCTCTGCGAAATGTTTTCTTTGTTTACTATTAAATTATCTTGAGGAGGTTTTGAAGTCTTCAGCCCCTTCACTTTATGTCTTTAGATTAATATGCTGTGTCAGAAGAAAATGAGTCTTGGGTCTGTGGAAATAACATGAGCACTCAAAAAGATCCTAATAGTGACTGGGTCAAATTTAAGTTAATTCAAGTTGCCTCTGAGTCCCTTTTCCTCCTTACAGCAATACTTCTATCTTTGATTACCTCTTCCTTATCAAAGCCAAATATTTTAGTACATATTGTTGGCATTACGATGTTTAGTGTCTTTATTTTTAGAATGAGGTCTTCTTTGTTTAATACATTTAAAATGTTAGCATAAAATTAGGGGATTTGAAACAAGGGAGGCATTGCCATTTGGTGTGTAGAGAAGACTCAAGCTTTGCAAAGAGATTGGAAACAGAATCTTTCCTCTATATTACTTATTATGTGTGTCACCTTTGCCAAATGCCATTTTTGAGATTCACTGTCTTCATATAAAGTGAGGTCCATGAAAATATCTCAGAGACTTGTAATGGTAAAAAGATAATACTTATCACATAACAGGTGCTTAGTAAATCTTAATATATCTGCTTTCACTTTATTTTTGCCTCTTTTCAATTTTTTGAAATCAAAATATCACTATTTTTTTTAACATGCATCTAATAGATAAGGACCAAGGCCAGTCCTGGGAATATATTTTTGTAAGACACAATTTGACTTTAGAACTCTCCCATATTAGAAACTTGAGTTTTGAGCCTTTTTCTTTTTAATTCCAACTTCCTCACAGCCTTATGCATATGCCTGCCTTCTACCTAAGGAAATGTTCTCCTAGATTCGTTTACAAATAGTTGGAAATGACTCATAAGATTGAATTATCCCAGGAAAATTTACATTTTAACAAAACTCAAAATGTAAAGTGAATGTAAGTTCCTTAGTAGTAGAATCAGAGACAGTAGTAATGGATAGAAGATCAGAATTCTTTTATTTTTAAACTGTACTCTCCCTGGGTATCACTAATTTTAAATCTCATAAACCTCTGACCTTAATACCTTCTTCATGCTGGTTAAGATTGTGAATGTTCTACTCTGAAAAGAAAGATGGCAGTGGTAATATGAATGCCCTCATGAATTGTGAGAGCTACATAAGACGACTTTTGACTAGTTTGGGAATTAAGCATTATGAAGACAGTCTCGTCATAGGAGGGCAGTTACTGTTTCACATCATTCATGTATCTTCAATGAAACTAAATGGTTTAAAATTCTCTATGACTTTAACCTCTGATTCATTTCCCTTCAATATATTCTATCCTATATTCTAATTTGGCCTAAGAGTTCTTCATACATTTTTCCCCTATCTTTAACATTTAAGTCTGCCATCTGCTTAATTTGTTTTACTGTGCAGGATTTAGCTGAAAGCACAGTGAAAGTAAAGCACTTACGCTGAGTAGCTTTCATTTTGCAAGTCACAAAAAACAAGGTCTATAAAATAAGCACATAGTTGAACATTCTAAAAGCAAATGGTAGAAGAGGTGGATCAGAGGCCATATGTATCTAAATGTGCTAAAGGCTGTATATATGTTCATGTTCAAGGTAGGGAAAGAAAGAACTGATTTGACAGGGGAAAGAAATAATTCTATTATTTTGAATATAGATGTAGCATTTTTGTAATATGGTTATATAAACATGGCCAGTGCACAGTCCTGCATATGGGGACAGGGCTCTAAGATCCTAATAGTGACTGGGTCAAATTTAAGTTAATTCAAGTTGCCTCTGGGTCCTTCAAGGTGCAAATAAAATGCCCCCATATACCATGAGTTATAGTAACCTATGAGGGTTTTCCACTAGGAAATTTATTCCTTCATGTACTTGTAGATTATTTGCCTTTATTCTGGTCTGAAAAAACACTTTGAGTCAATTCACTCATCCAGCTCAATGTGTTTGTCACTTCTGCTAAGAATGAGTGGTATTTATGAAGAGTTTTTGTGCCTGGACTCTGTATTAGGCTATCTGAATGTGAAATCCAACTCTACGTTTTAATTGCTCTGTAACATTGAACAGATAACATAAATAATCTATGCTTTGCTATTGTCATCTATAAAATAATAATATTGTAATTGTTCCTGTTAAATGATGAAATACATGTAAAACAGTTAAAATAGATCTTGGAACAAAGAAAGTACTCAGCATTTATGAGCTACTTGTACTATGTTTCATAAACTATTGAAAAGGCTTTCTTTTATTTCTTTATATGATTATTCTTAATTTTGAAAAACTTTAATACTTTTTAAAATGTGGAGATTGTTTTGGCCACTATAGAAATAAAGATTCTCTTTATAGAAATAGAATGAGGATTCATTTATTTAGGTTTAGGTGTTTTTCTTTCTTTTTTTATAGGAGATATATATATATATATATATATATATATATATATATATATATATATATATATTTNTGCTCATGAGTATTGGTATGATTGTAAATATAATACATATGTGATTGTAAATTATCATAAATGGAAATCAGCATGGAGATTCCTAATAAGACTAGGAATGGAAACATGAGCTCACTCTACAACTCCTCAGTATTTATACCAAAAAATTAAAATCAGCATACTATAGCAATATATTAATATCTACATTTATATCAGTCCAATTCACAATATTCAAGTTATAGAACTAATTTAGGTATCCATCAAGAGATGAATGGATAAAGAAAATAGGATACACACACAATAGAGCTATATTCAGTCATAAAGAACAATGAAATTATGACATTTGTAATAAAATGGTTGGAATTGAGAATATCAGGTTAAGAAAAATTGAACTAGTGAAGGGAGGAAAGTCAAGGGTTATATATGTTCTCTTATATGTGAAAGCTGGGATGAAAAATGGGGAAAAAGAAAGAGAGGAGTGGAGATTATGAAAATAGGAGGGATAGCAGTAGAGTAGAGGAAAGGGATCAAGAGAAGCAGGAAGGGAGGGTAAGGGGAGGTTCCAGGTAACAAAACTGACCAAATTATGCTGTTTTCATGTATAAATATGTCAAAATGAAACCCATAATTATATGTAATTAAAATGCACTGATAAAATTTTCCAAAAGAATAAAAGGTAGCAGTTTTAACATAATGCATTGACTTCCACATAATACTAAAAATGATTTACTTTCTCCCTGAAATTTGATAGCCCCAAGTTTTATTCAATATCTGCATCCATTTCTAACATCAAGAACTTTGAATGCTCTAAATTTTCTCTTGTTCAATTTGGAGGTAGCCTTAAATACCTTTGCAGTCTGCAGCTATGTGATAAATCTAAACGGTCCTCAAACATCACATCCAAAATTAAACAGGTAGAATAAGATAAACACGTAGAATAAATACTTTCATATAAAAAAAGAAGAAAAGAGCAGATAGCACACAGTGGCCTTCAGGGTAGAGCATGTGTCACTCCTGCTGGGTAGGAGTAAGGGGCAGTTGAGTCAATTTCTTTATCAATGTGGCTCCTATCTGCTCTCTGGCAGGTTTACTCTGTCCATTTTTCTCCATGGATGCATCAGAGATGATTGGATGGGTTCTACTTCTGGAATAGTATTGCTTTAGTGGATGACTTCCTTTTGTGTGAACTCTGAGATGTGTGAATTGTTTTGGGCATTGAACAGTTGCCAATGTTGAAGTTTCTCTGACAAAACAGTGCCCTTAAAACCTCAGAGACTTTTGTTTGGCTGCTCTTTACTTCCTCCCTTTCACTAGCAAGCAGTACCCAAACTTGATGAGTCTAATCTGAAATGTGAATTTCATTCTGGTAGTCTCTGTCTCTTAGCAACCCATTTTGTTGCTTCTGCCTGGGGCAGTGAGGCCAGCAATCTTTCCCTTAAATCCTGGCTGCCTTTGATTATGTTGTTCTTAACAATAGTGTCACTGTTTTCTTTTAGGAACAGGAAGTACAGAAGGAGTATTTGGGTTTGGCCCTGTTTTAGATACAATTTTGATATTTTGTTTAGCATGAAATTTTGCATTGATTTAATTTTTTTAATATTTACTTTTTAGTTGTAGTTGGACATAATACTTTTATTTTATTTATTTATTTTTATGTGGTGCTGAGGATCGAACCCAGACCCTCGAACACGCTAGGCAAGCACTGTACTGCTGAGTCACAACCCCAGTTCACATTAATTTAATTTTTAAAAATGTTGCATTAAAATATTATGTCTTGATTACCTAGAGTCCTTAAATTTTGGACCTGAAATGAAGGCCTCAGTCATCTTATATTACCCTGAGACCTGTGGGATGAAACTTCCTCTCCATACCTGACTTCTGGGTTCTAAAACAAGGTTTCCCAGTTTCTTTACCTCCTTACCTTTTTGGCTGGATGGCTGGCTTGGTCTATTTATTTATTTGTTTATTTATTGCTTTTAGTAATACAGTTTGGCCTTTGAGTCTCTACATCATGCTAATATACATTTCGTCTTGACTTCTTGGCTGTCACCATAACAAGGTTACACTCTGCTTTGAGAGCAGTTGGTGTGGGCTCAAGTTAATGTCTGTTTTCTATGACCTTAATATAGACCAAAGGATATAAATTCCACATTCCAGCATATATTTTCTGATTGTTTTAATCTATCCTAAAACTTCAGATATTTTATTTACTTTATTTAATTCCCTTGATATTATAGGTAATAATACCTCCTTTTACATAAGGAGGTTTATAAACTTCCCAATCAGAGATGAGGAATCACTTCTGTTTTACTGTTCATCTTAACCCAGTTGAATACATATTTGTGTTTCTTTCTTATGTAATATTCTACTTTCAGGTACCAGGTTTAATGTTAGTAGGAGATATTTTAGTTAAAGGTGTCAAAAGTAAATGCAAACTAATTTAAGCAATAAAACTGACTCATACAGCTTGGGAGGATGAGAGGTATTGCTTTGGGGGTAGCTAGATCCTTTTTCAAACAATGCCATAAAATCTCTTTCTGAGCATCTATTAATCAGCTTCCTTCAGCTTGACCACATTCCTAGGCAATTATTATTCTATGGTGGGAAAGTGTTTAACCTTGTAGTTTATATCATCCATATATATCTTGATCCCTTCGAACAGAAACCTTTTTTGTCCAGTGGTGACAGAATTATAGAAAGACTGGCTTGCATGGCTCGAATCCAATGCCCTTCTCTCCTTGTTGCTCTGGCCAAGAGAACAGTGTGCTCTGATTGCTGGGTATTCACCACGTGCTCACGCACAGGGAGTGAGTGTGAGTTTGTCCTACCAAGAACACAAAGATGGAATAAGAATTACTACAAAGTGTTGGAGGGGCCATTTCTTAAAATATGGAGTACAGAGAAAATAAAAGATGTTCTATTTTAATGTGACAAACATAATCTCTGTCTGGGAAAGGCAGTAGGGTTAGAGCTTAAAACTCTGGGCGGGGGTTGGGGGAAACAGAGGGTGAGGTGACCAAATGAAGTGACAGGTGTGAATATTCACAACTCAGGAACTGTCATGAAGGACTGCTCTGGTCTTCCCGAAAGTAAAAAGACACTAGCTCTCAGAACATCCTTTTCCCACCTTGGTTGGCGCAGCTCAGAGATATGCTAGCGCTTCCTTTTTTAGGACAGCAATTTTCTCCCTGCCTTTAAGCAGTTCCAATAGAGTGTGTGAAATGTGTGCTATTTGTGTTGAGGAGAGTAGGGAGAATTGTGCATTAAAGAAGCTCATCTCCCCTCCTGTGCAGCAATTAGGAGAGAGGGTACACAGAGAAATGCATTATACAGATATATTTTAATAGACTTAATTGTCCTTTGCAATTTTTTATTGATGACATACACTGATCTCTGACATGTTCCTTAAAACTCTTGATTACCTTAAAACTCTTGATAATCTTGCTGCCCCAAACACTCTGCCTACAAATAATATAAATCTGTAATTTTGAATCATGAGCTAGAGAAAATTTTGGGCAAGTACTGAATAAAACTGTCTTAAATGAATATTCTTTAGCAGATTTCAGTTGAGTACTTTGAATTCCTTCAACATGTATGAGTACATTTAGTACGGAAACGAAGCAAATGTTTAAGAAGTGATTATATAAGCAGGACTTTTCTCCTCCTGTATGTGGGGGGAACAAGCTGTCTCACTCCCCTCAAGTTAGGGCTTTTTCTTCCCTAGGTTCCAGGAACACACTCTTGGCATGATTTTTAACTTGAACTGGAAGAAAAGAGAAACTCACTGGGAAATTAAATATTCTTAGGGGCCTTTAAACATTTAACCAGATACCTGGGGTCATGGAGTGATTGCATACTTAAGAAATCATTGAGGCCAACACCTTCTTTTCTCCTCTGTGTAGGTACATATGTGGATTTGTGGACACACAAAAAAGATAAGTTGTTCTGTGAACTCCTTGGAATGTAAACAGAATTATGAGATTTATGTTTATAAGCACATTGGTCTCATGAGAGGGATTATGCAATGTTATGGAATATTCTGGAATGAATCCAAAATAGGATAAAAACCACTCATTTAGATAAAACCCATTCTGAAAATGGGTGACACGTTAGGGAAAATGCCCGAGTTCCTACATTTGAGCTATTAAATTAATATGAGAAAAACTCATACCAAAATTTCTCTGTAAGATAATACTCCTCAGTCAGCTGTAACACTTCTATTTTTACTTTCAGAGTGTTGCAAATTCTAAGGAATGGATATATCCTTATCTATATTTCCACTATTCTAAGGAAGAACAGAACGTTCAATAAAGACAAAGAAACACATAATTGTGATAATTCTCTAGTCTCTTAAGTATACTTTGCAGCACGCTATGGAAGAATGTGACTGTTGAAAAGATTCCCTCTCTCATCTGTCACAAGAGCTACACAGTGGTATTTCCCTTCATTTGCAAGAGTAAGAACTGAGTAGGCTCACAGCCATGTTCTTCCTACTTTCCAAAGTAGGCTGGCAGCTCAGATTAGCTTCTGTTCAAAGGGTTGCCCAGAGCTGACTATACTGGAATTTTAGAGTGTTATGTAATTTCTTCCCTGGATATCTAGCATATGGTATATGCTAGTAGGTGTGAAATGATTGAAATTTTAATGAACAGTTTATACTTGAGTTTCCAAGGACCCCAGGCATTTAGAGATGGTTGGTCTGTGAAATACCCATGAATGAAAATGACCCCAGGTATCGGCACATTACTAACTTTACAGATGTGTGTATTATACAGTCAAATAATGAAATGAAAGCCTCACAGAATGCTGATTGTATTTGACATGCATTTTCTCATAATTGCTGCTGAAATAAAGAAAGTGACATACAGAATTTGTCCACAGCTTCATTATAGATGTGGTAGATATGGTATTTGGGAAGAAAATAATATGATATTATTGAAAGTGAAAGTGGCTCCTGTAGATATTCCCTGAAATGTCACTGCCTCAAATCTTTTGAATAAAACACTGCTTTGGTCAATGTTCACAATAGCAACTGATTCATTGCATGGTCAAGAAATCTGTAATCATGGCACCTTAATAAACAAGAAAATCTTAAAAATTTCACACTTTCAGAATGCAATCAAGTATAATTTGTGCCTCCATTTTATCTTCTTTATAAACAATTTCTAAATGCTAGAGGCTTAACTTACACAGAATCAAGGAGTAGTTCTATGAATAAAATGAAAAAGTAAATGAAAGAAATGATAAGCCCCAAAGGAACAGATTTAGTGCACAGGGTACTTTTTATTAACATCTGCTAGTTCTCCCTAAGGATACAACTCACAGGTAACTAGAACATGCAATTAACCAAGCCATCCCAGTTTCTAACTTTGCCATATAAACAAGCATTTATTATACTTCCTATATGAAAAAATGGTTCTGGGAGTTGGTCTAGTGTTTCCACATGTGTCAATCTCGCATCACTGCTTGCAATGAAGAAACAAGCTCAAGAGCCTCAAAGAGTTGGAAAATGAAAATTCACTTTAAAATGTCTGGCTCCAGAAACATAATTGAATATTAAATGAGTCAATGAGTATAATCAAGACATAAGCTAAAGTTTTGGAACAGTTTAAGCATAACTTGTTCAGATTATTTTCCTGTGAGAAGGCACATGGGACAGCAAACAATATGTTACCTAATTTCAAGAAATATTTGATAGTATTATAGGCCAGATTACTATCCAAACTTACTCTCTCACAAGTGGTTGTGATGCTATTTGCTTATAATCATAGTCATTATTTTCATAATTATGAATAACTTTGAAAACATTCATAGGACAATCTATAGATTATATAACTCTTAATGTGCATAATCAATAATTGTTCATTTATTTCATCCTTTTTCCTTTAAAATTCTATCATTTTTTTCTCTTTTTTCCCCTTTTCTTTTTACTGTTTTCTACCTTTTCTTTCTCTTTTTCTTTTATTTTTATTCTTTATTAATAATTAGTATTTTCTGATATAATTTAATGTAGGCATTCAGATCTTCCCAAGGAAAGTTAGCAACCACCACCTCTAATTTTGTTTCTGTTACTTATTTGCCTTATTACTTTCCCCACATCTCAGTGTCCTAATCTACACCATGTACATGACACACTGGTAGCATAGATGGATACCACGCAGCACCCACAGCACATAGTGGGTGCTCTTCCTCTAGGATGTCATAAAACAGGAGCTCCTCTTCCTTTCCCCTAGCTGCAGCGTCATAGCAGTGTTTAATGCTCTCCTTTCATTTAAAGATGCTCCACTATAGGATTTTATTTGTAGCAGTCCTTCTGGGCAATATCCCATGTCTCTATCTTTGTCTACTATCAACTTTATCTACCACTTATCTTGTTCCCCTAAGGCTCTGGTCTATCTAAAAGGTGGAACCATTTGGACATAACTGATATAACTCAGCTTCTACTTGGAAATATCTTTCCTAGATATTAAAAAAAAAAAATTCTTATTTTGACACTCAACTTCAGTGCAGAATGTCTTACTCTAAAGACAGAATTCTGATTAGAGAGGTTTTAGGTGACATAGCAGGTATGTGAAATAGAATTTTGTTTTTGGGTCTTCCCATGCTCATTAAATGCTACCATATACAAACTACATAAATGTGTTTTAAATTCCGGTCCATAGTATGAAAAACGTGCCAAAAAAAAAAAGAAAATTTTTCTTCATTAGATATCTTTAATTAAATAAACTGAATATATCATACATATTGATATTTGTGTCATGTGATTGTTTATAATAATAGGTCAAAGCATTTATCTGTGTGATGTGTAGTATTCAATGTAATTTGTTTGTCAATTGGGAACTCATTAGATTTTTTTCCAGTGGTGTTGCCAGCTTTCTTTTCTTTCTCTTATTAAAATGTGCTATTCCATTGATGCTGTCAGTTTTTATCGGTGATGACTGCTCCTTCACTTGTTGAAGTTTGAACACTAGAGAAGTACAGGAAGCAAGTATATAAAGCAGGGCTGATTGACAAAGGGGTAACATAGACTTTTTCCCAGAAGGGAGAAGGGAGCCATAGTTGGTATCCTGGTATCCCCAGAAAGGAGGGTGTTCTAGTTTTTTATACGTCTTAAGCTTCCTTTGTTCTGCTCTCTTTCCATTTCTACATTTGTGGATAGGCCCAGGAATGCTTGGTAGGATGGCCAAAAGGTGGGAAACAGGTAGGCTGAAGGGGGAAGGGCAGGAGGAAGCAGCCCTGAACACATTAAATAACAACTTTATAGCTATCTGGAGGGGTAATTCCTGGGACAGGTTACCTTAGCAACAGGTTGGAGCAGGGGCTGGTTCTTGATAAGGGTGGAGGAAGGGCTCTGAAGGAATTAACATTTCAATCCCTCAGGGGACAGTCTCCTACTTCCCAACTCACTCAAAATTGGCCTCCTTGATCCAACTTGTCTCCATTTACTTATCTCTACTGATTGCCTGTCTAATTCTGGCTTCACCATATATAAGAACACGGACAGGGAAATTTTAAAAGTCAGGTATGTTAGGAGATGGTACATGGATGTGAATACCTAAATAGGACTGGGGTTGTAGCTCAGTGGTAGAGTGCTTGTCTCGAATGTGTGAGACATTAGGTTTGATCCTCACATAAAATCAAACAAATAAAATAAAGGTTTCGTGTTCATCTACAACTAAAAAAAAAACTATTTTAAAATTACTTAAATATAAGGACCATGGTTATTACCCTCATTAGTCTCACAATTATCTGGGGTTTCTGGATTTTGATGGTGGGTAAGGTAGGGTAGTTTAAATGTAATAGAAAAGGAAAAAAAATGGATTTTTTAAAAATCTGTGTTTGAAGAGAAATTCAAAGAACTATAAAGTTGCTTAGCATTCTCTCCTCCACTCCATATTCATCTACTCTTTCCCCATTACATTTCAAATGTGTAAGAGTAATACATAGATTTTCACTATTCTAAATATTAACTGAGAATTTTTCGAAGCTTCATAACTTTTTAACATTTTTCCTACTCAAGCATAGTGTCAAGACGGATATCCTCAATTGATGTTGCAACATAAGATATCTAGCACCATATTAATGCTAGTCTCTAGAGTGGCAGATAAGGCAAGTTAAATAGACATAAATTTGGAAACTATTAGAGGACTGTTGAAAACACATAAAAACAAATATATAAACGTGTCTTAGGCTAGTAAATACAAAATGAAATAACTATGTAATTTTTAAGAGAACTACTCTGCCATATTTCAATTATCTGTGTATCCTTGAAACATGTTTTCATTACTATTGTTTTGTTTTTGTAGATATCTGAAATCACAGTCTAGCATCATCTGTTTTATTCAACTCTCAGCATTAAGATCTAGTGAATATGTGAATATGACCTTGCCTGAATTACTTAGGCAAATTTCAAATGGATTTTTCTCGAATATCAATATTCTCTACTCCCAAGTTGATGGAAAGAGAAAGTATTCAGTAATTGATCTTTGACGTTATCTCAATAGATAAGTTTTTATTGTATTGCTCAGCATTATGTGATAATTTTTGAAATACAAACAGAAAAATAATTTGATCCAGTGTGTCTGACATTTAACCAATGTTCACCAGTTCACCAGTAGCTGTATTATTATTATGAATAATAATAATAGTAAATTATTATCATTTACAGCTATTATCTGTTCTCACTAGTCAGCATCCATACCAATTCAGTTATTTTTTTTTTTGCTCTCTCCTGGTTTATTGATACTGAAAATATAAAAGCATTATTTGTTGTT
The DNA here is from genome assembly GCF_001458135.2 of Marmota marmota marmota. Classification (NCBI taxonomy): domain Eukaryota; kingdom Metazoa; phylum Chordata; class Mammalia; order Rodentia; family Sciuridae; genus Marmota; species Marmota marmota. The sequence goes on along the minus strand of NW_025999982.1, from coordinate 30,251,922 downwards.
ATTATTTTAACTTAAAAAAATATCTCCCAAGTCTCTGCAATTGGTTTATTTCAGATGAGTATTTCAAGATAAATAAAAGTGATAATTTGAATGTAATTTACAAAACTCTGAATACATTGGACTTTTGTGTTTTAGGGCAACCATGGGATCATAAGTAGCATAAGCTTAAGCAGTACGATGTGGCAAGTTAACTGAAATGATAATATGGAAATAAGATAACATTTACTTGTCCAAGTTTGTATGAAGTGTTCTAAATGGTTTACAGTTTATCCAACTAATGGATATCTTTATACATTATTTACTATATCCATTTAGTCATTTATCACCTTATCTTTATCTGTCTTTATATGTCAGTGTTAAGGACATGTTTTCATTTTTTCTCCAGTCTAGGGAAATACTAGTTTTTTAAATTACCTATGAGAATCTCTATAATTCCATACATTGTGAAATACCATTTTGGCTTTTCATTCTCCCTAGGACTATTTTCAATCTCTAGAATAGATACTTGTGCAGCAAAACCAGCCTCACATTGTTATTATAATACTCCATGCATACTTTCAGCACACTGGTTAATATTATTAATATTCATAATACTGGTTAGTAGAGGATGTTTCAAGGAATACATTTCTTGAAAAGGCTGCTGATTTTTTCATCTTCAGCATTCAGTCCACTGTCAATTCCACAGTGGCTGATTTAAATGCTCATTGGATAGACAGTTGAATGGATGAATGAATGGATGGCTTCAGTTCTTGGAGGCTTACTTTCAATTTTCAGAGTTAGATCTATGGCCTTTCTCCAGAGATCTATTCAGAACTTCCAAGATGGACATTATCTCTGATTTTGTTGACTCTAAAAGGTGTTTGGTGCCTAACTATAATTCAATAATTTGAACTACAATATTTTAATGCAAAAAAATGATGTACCTAAAAATGTATAATGTTCTATATTCATGAAAATAAAGGGCTACTATATCTTTATGAGTCTTAGAATAGTTTAAACGTTAAAAACACTCAAAAAAGTTCTTGAGGTTACAAAACCTTTGCATTCACTATGCCCCAAATTGTCAATAACAAAGTCAATGAATCTACTGGTTTGAAGGCTTTGGAACAGTTTTTTATTCCATATATGGTGAATGGATCTGCTTATGTCACACAATGGGATGCATTTAGATAAATAAGGACAAAAAAAATCATATCTTAAAAAACATAAAAGATTGTCAGGAAATTGCAAAGTTGCAATACTAAAGTTATATTAAATGCATTGAAAAGTTACCAGTGATACGACCTTTCTAACCGGATGAAAGTTGTTTTTACATGACATATACATATTTATGAAATATCACTGGTATTTTAAAACTTAATACCCATATTTCCTCTTTTTATTATGTTAACTATAACTCTTTCTACTTGATCATAACTGCTTCAATACTTCACTCCTTAAGCCACTGAAACTGTAGGGATGTGCCCTGCACAGGTAACCAGTATATCACAGAGATAAAACAGCTATCATGCAGAAGCCATACAGTTGATCACTGGGTTCTAGCCCCCAAGATGCATCCCAGGAGCTGGGTCCACACTGTAGGTAAGAGTGCTTGCTTTGTACAAAATACACTTGTATGGAACCACAGTTCTGCCATTTACTAGTGATGGAATTGTGGACAAGTCACTTGTAGAGACTTTCCTCTCCTTTTCTATAAGAAGAAATCAAATTCTCTACCACATAGATATTTTTCAGTAAAAGCTTAAAACAATTTAAAAGGCTAACTGCCTATCCACGGTTCTGCATTATCTTGTGCTACCCTAGGCATCCTCTACTGACATCAGCCTTGACACACTCTCCAGATCATTTTGGCAAATCTTCATGAGGCTGGCCGCTGAGCTCAGTCAGAAGGCTGAAGTCATTATTCAAGTTCTAAAGAGAATGTGGAAAATTACTCACAGAGCCACATCGGAACTGAAGCCCTGAAGATGTCTCCACAGTTCCAATTAAATCTCTTTCTGTCATATCAGAATAGAATTTCTAAAGCTAAGCTTATCTTTTCTTTTAAATTTGGTCTTTTCTCTCTTTGTTGTTTTTGCCAACATTTCACTTAAAAGAATCAACTTGCTTTCATACATAACAGATTTCTGAAAAATACATTAGAAGGTCAAGCATATTTTTACCAAAAAAAAAAAAAAATCCTGAAGCAACTAGGGGGCAGTGCTGCCAAGTAATAGCTCAAAACCACCATTAGTCAGCTGAGGTGTGAAAATCAACTCAAAAAATTAGACAATAAGAGAACAAACAACCCAATCAACAAATGGGCCAAGGACCTGAACAGACACTTCTCAGAGGAGGACATACAGTCAATCAACAAGTACATGAAAAAATGCTCAGCATCTCTAGCAGTCAGAGAAATGCAAATCAAAACCACCCTAAGATACCATCTCACTCCAGTAAGATTGGCAGCCATTAGGAAGTCAAACAACAACAAGTGCTGGCAAGGATGTGGGGAAAAGGGTACACTTGTACATTGCTGGTGGGATTGCAAATTGGTGCAGCCAATTTGGAAAGCAGTATGGAGATTTCTTGGAAAGCTGGGAATGGAGCCACCATTTGACCCAGCTATTCCCCTTCTTGGTCTATTCCCTAAAGACCTAAAAAGAGAATGCTACAGGGACACTGCTACATCGATGTTCATAGCAGCACAGTTCACAATAGCAAGACTGTGGAACCAACCTAGATGCCCTTCAATAGACGAATGGATAAAAAAAATGTGGCATTTATACACAATGGAGTATTACTCTGCATTAAAAAATGACAAAATCATAGAATTTACAGGAAAATGGATGGCATTAGAGCAGATTATGCTAAGTGAAGATAGCCAATCCCTAAAAAACAAATGCCAAATGTCTTCTTTGATATAAGGAGAGTAACTAAGATCAGAGTAGGGACGAAGAGCAGGAGAAGAAGTTTAACATTTAACAGGGATGAGAGGTGGGAGGGAAAGGGAGAGAGAAGGGAAATTGCATGGTAATGGAAGGAGACCCTCAGGGTTATACAAAATTACATACAAGAGGAAGTGAGGGGAAAGGGAAAAATAATACAAAGGGGAGAAATGAATGACAGTAGAGGGGGTAGAGAGAGAAGAGGGGAGGGGAGGGG
>NW_025999982.1:30156993-30248672 GCF_001458135.2 Marmota marmota marmota | reverse complement strand
CTATTTACCTCTCTTATTGTTTCTTTTGCTGAGAAAAAACTTTTTAGTTTGAGTAAGTCCCATTTGTTGATTCTAGTTATTAACTCTTGTGCTATGGGTGTCCTATTGAGGAATTTGGAGCCCGACCCCACAGTATGTAGATCATAGCCAACTTTTTCTTGTATCAGACGCCGTGTCTCTGATTTGATATCAAGCTCCTTGATCCATTTTGAGTTAACTTTTGTGCATGGCGATAGAAAGGGATTCAGTTTCATTTTGGATTTATTTCTTGCATTTGACCCTTCCTATCTTAAATAATAAGTTTTTGGATAATGTTGCATTCATTTATATAAAAATAGATCTTAATACTTTCAACCTTAAAAATATACAACATTTTCTCTTTATCTCACAAATTCCCTCAAATTCCTGAATTTCTCTGTTCTTGTTTTGTTGTCTGTTTTTTTTGTTGTTGTTGTTTTGTTTTTTGTTTTTTGTTTTTTTTTTTTGTTCTTGTTTTTGCTTTAGTGCTTGGGATTGAACCCAAGGACTTGCTAGGTATATGCTTCTTGAAATCATTATTTGTACCCACTGTCTCTATTTCATCTCATCCCATCTCTCTGTACAAGACTTCAACTAGGTTTTTTCTCCTATCTCTATAAGAAAACTACTTTGATTCTCCTAATTTCTTGTATTTCATGACAGTGATGCCTTCCTTTCCCCTCCCCACTTCTCCTGTGGTCTCCCCTAACTTTTCACTTCTATTCCCAGCTCTAGTCACCTCATCTGTCTCAAATTTAAATATCTGTATACTGATAACTCTGAAATCCAAATTCCATGCTAATAAACAAAATGTGTACTCATTATTTTCTATCTTTTCAAACTTTGTATAACTAAATGAGTATCTTTATTTCCATCATCTGAAAACTTATGTCTTTCCCATTACAATGTGTCCTTCTACCATCCACTTAACTGCCACAGAAAAATAAATTAAAAGTTATTCTCAGGGGATAGTAGTAGAGTGTTTATGCAACACACAGGAGGCCCTGGTTTTGATCCCCACCTAGCACAGCAAAATTAATAAATTTAAATAAATAAATAAATAAAATTATTTTTACTTTTTTTTTGTATTTGTTTTGTGTTTGCTAGGTATTGAACTCAGTCTCACAACCTGATGCAAATATTCTCCCACTGAACTACACTCCCATTTTTAATTAATCTCTTTATATTTTCTACATGTAATCTCTTGGGTAGAATTCAAAACACATATCCATACTTTTCCAAATTCTCCTAATTGGTTTCCCTCACCTACTCATATCTTCTACAGCACACAGAGATATTTGCCTTGAAGCAGTGATCATCATATGATCATCATTCTGAAGCCTCTCATGTATCACAAAAGTTCTCCTGCTGAGAAATCTCTAGTGACTTTTTATTGAAATCCATATACAGTTCAAATTTATTGCCACTAACTAGGAAGCCCTGCTTATCTCTATCCTATCTCAAGCTACTAATTCACTTTGATCCACTCTTTGTCAGGCATCTTCCAATGCCATTGCCATTCTTTAAGTTTCTAGAGCTACAGTGTCCAATATGGCAGCCATTAATCATCAGTAACTATTAATCACTTAAAATATGATATTCATATTTAAATATTTTGATATACTCATTTTTTCTGTAAGTAGAATATATATACTATAATTAAAAGACATTGTAAGTATTTATTTATAAAATATCTCATTATTTTAAGTTGATTACCTATATAAATGCAAATCTTGACTAAATTAGATAAAATAAAGTGAAATATTAATACAATTTAGCCAGTTTATTTGTACTTTCAAATTGTGGCTTCTCAGTATTGGTGCAGTAATAAGCACCTGTAGTCCAAGCTATATGAGAGCCTGAATTGGGAGTATCACTGGAGCCCAAGAGGTTGAGCCTAACTGGGCAAGATAGGGAGACCCAATATCAATGAAAAACAAGCCAACAAACAAAATACAAGTAAGTGTGGCTTCTAGAGAATTTGAAATTTTATATGTGACTTGTATTGTGGTTCTAGTAAACAAGGAATTTCCAGGATAGACTAGCTTACTTCCATCTCAGAAATGTTGTGATTTTTATTTCTAGCTTTCTTCTTTTTAAATTTTTTTCCACCATATGGTCCCTTTACTTCTATCACATCTCACATATAAATTCAAATTATACCTCCTTAAAGTGCCCATAATTGATCAAATTAGAAAAAAAAATCTTCCAGTACTCCAGCTCCACTCAATTTGCTCTTTATAATATTTATTTCATTTCATTCTTAGGCCTACAATTATTTGAAATTATTATTATTTTGGCTACATCTAAGTTAACTAAAGAGAGGGATATTTCCTATTGTTAATTTTTATGTTTTGGGGTCCTATCATGGTGACTATTAAATTGCAGAAATCAAATTTATATTTGTTGACTTATTGAAATAATGAATCATATATTGCTTGACTATCTGCAATATTATTATAGTTTCCATTTCATTTAAATATAAGCCTAACAATTTCTTGAGACTGAAGAAAGCCATTTTAGTTGGGGTGGTGTTGGGGAGTTTGTGAATAGACGCATAGAAATGACAAACTAAGATCTTATATTTTCCATTGATGGGCTGCAGAAAATATGATCCCCAAATACCATTCCTCAGTATTCTGAGTATTTTAAACTGAAGTAAATTGATAAAACTGCAGAAACAGGAAGCCCTCTTTGACTTTATGCCTTCCCATTACCCTGAAGGGATAATGTTACAGGTGTCCTGCACTATACCATCAGGGAAGGAACATAATAGGAAGAGGTCAAAGAAGAATCAAAACAAACAATTCTTGCTAAATTCCCTCTAGTTTGTTACCCTTAGGAAATCCCCTTTTCTTTCTAACTGTATTTCTGCATGCTTGCTCATAAAAATGTCATTATCCCTGAATCTTTGGGTGATCATTTCTGAAGCCTCTTATGTATAACAAAGTTATATTAAATAAATTTGGATGCTTTCTCTTATTATTCTGTCTTCTGTTATATAGGCCTCAGCTATAAACCTTGCAATGGATGAGGAATCTTTTCCTCCCTGTACCATGTTGATGATTGTGTGTAGCTTAACTTCCCTTTTCTGTAAGGAGATTCAGGTGGGGGATTCCTTCATTTATGAATTTCTCAGAGGTTTTGCATAATTTGGGGTAATTAATCATTCAATAAATTCATGTTGACTTTTTTATAAGCTGTAAGGAACAGATGCAGTAAATCCTTAATTGAAGCTGAGTCTGTTAGAGCACATATAGATTTATCTGTAGTCAACCGCTCTAGAAAGATTCCCATGGAAACTCACAAAAACTGAGGCAAAGGGAAAAACAAAGACATTAACTCATGTCAGCTTTACCAAATGATATCTATTAGAATATTTTAATGTCTTATTCTTTTTGAGAAACAGATATTTATGTGTTTTAAGTTTGACCAAAGTTATGCTTCTAGTCCTAAACAATTGTAAGTGTATTTGTTATGAAGGGCCCGAATAAGCAGAGACTTAAAAAATATAATACAGAGAGTGATGAATGTAGGCTCCTGGGCTGGAGTCCCCGTTTCCATATGAAGAATCCTATCCTCTTCTTATTAGGAACTGTCAAATTAATATAGAGGAGTTGATATTTCTTAGGGTGATTTTTTTATAATAAAATAATTTAGTTCCTCCTTTCTATAGGAGACACAGAGATGAGGCTTCCACATTACCACATAAGAAAGAGTGCAGTCATCAAAGAGTATAGTTATCCAATAGCCTCCAGCTTGTGGATTCTTCAGGGTCAGCTTCAGGGTCACCTTTCAAACTGAGGCAATACTCTTCGTAGCATGGCTGCCCGTTGGTGACCAAAGAAACTGGTTTTCCAATCTTGTTTTAGCCATTTGTGTTTAAGGCAGGGATTCCTCTTATGGGTAATATTTGCTCTGCAGAGTTTGTTGTTGGGTTAGATGGTTTGTCTGATCTAATTGGTACCTACTCTTCCTTTCTCCTTTCACTAGTGTTACTTTCCAATACAAGGAATTGCAAGTGCAACTCAGACTCAGTGTTTGATTCTTGGAGTGCATAAAGTACAAAACTATGTGTCATTTTAGGTGGAAACTCTTAGTCTTCATTCTGTAGCATTCATTCGTGTTGTCTTCTCAGTCATCTTGGAAAAGAACAATGAGAACCATCAAAATAGTTATTAATTCTTCCCATTCCCTCCATCCTTTTCATTGTTTCCACAGTTCAGATATTTTAGAGTCCTGGGAAAGAGGTTGCTCTTTTTTAAAAATTATGTGTTCTAATTAGTTGTACGTGACATCAGAATGCATTTCAACTCACTGTACACAAATGTAGCACAGTTTTTCATTTCTCTTGTTGAACACGATGCAGAGTCACCATTGCTGCAATCACACATGTATATAGGGTAATAATGTCCGTCACATTTCACCATCTTTCCCACCCTATACCTCCTTCCCCCTCACACTTGCCTCTGTTCAATACAAAGTTTCTCCATTCTTCCCTTGCTCCACCACCCCCACCACCCCGCCACATTATGGATCTGCATCCACTTATCAGAGAAAACATTCAGCCTTTGGTTATTTGGGGTTGAAATATTTTGCTTAGCATGATATTTTCCAACTCTATCCATTTACCTGCCAAAGTCATAATTTCATCCTTTTTTAATGCCAAGTAATATTCCATTGTATGTGTACACACACACACACACACACATATCACAGTTTCTTTATCCATTCATCTGTTGAAGGGAATTTAGGTTGTTTCCGCAGTTTAGTTATTGTGAATTAAGCTGCTATAAATATTAATGTGGCTTTGTCACTACAGTATGTTTCAGTCCTTTGGGTTTAGACTGAGGAGTGGGATAGCTGGGTCAAACAGTAGTTCCATATTAAGTTTTCTAAGGAATCTCCATACTGCTTTCCAGAGTGCTTGCAACAATTTGCAGTCCCACCAGCAATGTATGAGTGTAGCTTTTCCCCCACATCCTTGACAACATTTATTGTTACTTGTATTCTTGATAATTACCATTCTGACTGGAATGCGATGAAATATTAGAGGAGTTTTGATTTGCATTTCTCTAATTTCTAGAGTTGTTAAACCTTTTTTTCATGTTTGCTGATCAATTGTATTTCTTCTTCTGTGAAGTGTGTGTGCAGTTTCTAGCATATTTATTGACGGGGTTATTGATTTTTTTTTTTGTGTGTGTGTGTGGGGGGGTTAAGTTTTAAGTTTTTCGAGTTCTTTTTATATCCTGGAGATTAGTGTTCTATCTTGTATGTGGTAAAGATCTTCTCCCATTCTGTAGGCTCTCTCTTCCCATTATTGATTGTTTCCTTTGCTGAGAAGAACCTTTTTAGTTTTAATCCATCCTATTTATTGATTCTTGATTTTATTTCTTGCACTTTAGGAATATTTTTAAGGACTCAGATCCTAGGCCAACATGGTGAAGATGTGGGATGACTTTTTTTTCTATTAGGCACAGGGTCTCTGGTCTAATCTCTTGTTCCTTGGTCCAGTTTGAGTTGAGTTTTGTGCTGGGTGAAAGATAGGGATTTAATTTCATTTTGCTCCATATGGATTTCCAGTTTTCCCAGTACCAGTCGTTAAAGGTATTATCTTTTCTCCAATGTATATTTTTGATGCCTTTGTCTAGTATGACATAACTGTATATCAGTGTGTTTGTCTCTTTGTCTTCCATTCTGTATCATTGGTCTCTATGTCTATTTTGGCACAAGTAACATTCCATTTTTGTTACTATAGCTCTGTAGTATAGTTCAAGGTCTGGTATTGTGATGCTTCTTGCTTCACTCTTCTTGGTAAGATTTGCTTCCACTATTCTGGGTCACTTATTTTTCCAAATGAATTTCATGATTTCTTTTTCTACTTTCATGAGGAATTTCATTGGGATTTAAATTAGAATTCCATTAAATCTGTATAATGCTATCGGTAATGTGGCCATTTTAACCATATCATTTCTGCCTATCCAAGAACATGGAAGACCTTTCCATCTTCTAAGGTATTCTTTAATTTCTTTCTTTAGTGTTCTGTAGTTTTCATTGTAGAGGTATTTCACCTCTTAAGTGTTTTATATTTTTTTGAAGCTGCTGGGAATGGGGCAGTTTTTCTAATGTCTCTTTCAGAGAATTTATCACTGATGTATAGAAATGCATCTGATTTATAGGTATTGATTTATATCCTGCTACTTTGCTGAACTTATTTATTAATTCTAGAAGTTATCTGCTGGAATTTTGTGTATCCTCTAGATATGTAATCATGTTGTTGGCAAACAATGATAGTTTGAGCTCTTATTTTGCTATTCATATCCCTTTAATTTTTTTTTTTCATCTAATTGTTCTGGCTAGAGTTTAAAGGACTATTTTGAATTGAAGTGGTGAAAGTGGGCATCCCTGTCTTGTTCCAGTTTTTAGAGGGAAAGCTTTCAATTTTTCTTCATTTACAATGATATTCACCTTGGGCTTAGCATAGGTAGCTTTTGTAATGTTGAAATATATTCACACTATCCCTAGTTTTTCTAGTGTTTTGAACATGTATTTTGTTAAATGCTTTTCAGCATCTATTCAAATGATCATGTGATTTTTATCTTTAAGTTGTGATGAATTACGTTTATTGATTTATGTATGTTGAACCAACCTTGCATCCCTGGGATGAACCCACTTGATCACGGTGCACTATGTTTTTGTATTTATATTTTGTTTTTGTATCTGAATTTTATTGAAAATTATTACATCTATGTTCATCAGATATATTGGTTTGAAGCTTTCTTTTCTTGATGTGCCTTTTCTGGTTTTGGTATCAGTGTAAAACTAGCCTCATAGAATGAGTTTGGAAAGGTTCCCTCCATTTCTATTTCATGGAATAATTTGAGGAGTATTGGTAGTAGTTATTCTTTGAAGGTCTTGTAGAAGTTGGCTGAGAATCCATCTGGTCCTGGACTTTTCTTGGTAGGCTTTTGATGGTGTATTCTATTTCAATGCTTGAAATTGATTTGTTTAAAGTGTGTATGTCCTCCTGATTCAGCTTGGGTAGATCATGTGTCTCTAGAAAAGTATGGATAACTCCAAGATTTTCTATTTTATTGGAGTATAAATTTTCAAAATAATTTGAACTATATTCTATATTTCAATAGTGTCTATTATAATATTTCCCTTTTCATCATGAATTTTAATAATTTGAATTATTCTCTCCTTGTCTTCATTAGCATGCTAAGCATTTATCAGTTTTATTTATTATGTCAAAGAACCACTGTTTTTTGTCTTTCAGTTGTTTCTTTTGTTTCAATTTCATTGATTTCAGCTCTGATTTTAATTAATTCCTGTCTTCTATTACACTTGGTTCTGATTTTTTTTTCCTTTTCAAGGGCTTTGAGATGTAATGTTAGGTCATTTATTTGTTGACTTTTTATTCTTTTGAACGAGCTCAATGCAATAAACTTTCCTCTTACCACTGCCTTCATATGTCCTAGAGATTTTTATATGTTGCATCAGTGTTCTCATTTACCTCTAAGAATTTTTTGATCTCCTCCCTGATGTCTTCTGCTATCTACTCATCATTCAATAGTCTCCAGATTTTGGAGTAACTTCTATTTTTTATTTATCATTGATTTCTAATTTTATTCCATTATGATCTGATAGAATGCAGGGTAGTATCTCTACATTTTGTATTTGCTACGAGTTGTTTTATAGCAAAACATGTGGTCTGTTTTAGAGAAGGATCTATGCGCTGCCAAGAAGAATGTGTATGTATTCATTGATGAATGAAATATTCTATATGTGTCTGTTAAGTCTAAATTACAGATTGTATCATTGAGTCCTATAATTTTTGTTGTTGTTGTTGTTTAGTTTTTGTTTGAAAGGTCTATCCTGTAGTGAGAGAGGTGTGTTAAAATCACCCAGTACTATTGTGTTGTGGTCTATTTGATTCTTGAAGTTGAGAAGGGTTTGTTTGATATACAGAAATGAGCCATTGTTTGTGGCCTACATATTTAAAATTGTTATGTTTTGTTGATGTATGATTCCCTTAAGCAGTATGAAATAACCTTCTTTATCCTTTCTCACTAACTTTGGCTTGACATCCACTTCATCTGGTATGAGAATGAAAACCCCTGCTTGTTTACACAGGCCATGTGAGTGGTCTTTTTTCCCCCTGTCCTTTTACCTTCAGTCTGTAGATATCTTTTCTTATGAGATGACTCTCTTGAAGGCAGCATATTATTGATCTTTTTCTAATCCAATCTGCCAGTCTATGTCTTTTGATTGATGAGGTTAGTCCACTAACATTCAGGGTTATTGCTGAGATACGATTTGTATTCCCAGTCATTTTGATCTTTTTTTTTTTAACTTGACTTGGTTTCTCATTTAATTGGCTTTTCTTTTCGTGTAGTTCCTTCCTTTGCTGATTTTCATTTCCTCCTCATGCAATATTTTGCTGAGTGTGTTCTGTGATGCAGGCATTCTAATTGTAAGTTCTTTCAACTTTTGTTTATCATAGAAGGTTTTCATTTTGTGACCAAATCTAAAGCTTAATTTTGCTGGACATAAGGTTCTTGGTTGGCATCCATTTTCTTTCAGAGCTTGGTATATGTTGTTCCAAGACCTCCTATCTTTGAGGAGCTGAGTTGAGAAATCTGCTGAGATTCAAATTGGTTTCCCCCTATATGTAATCTGAAACTTTTCTCTTGCAGATTTTAAAATTCTAACTTTATTCTGTATACTAGGGATTTTCATTATAATGTGCCTTGGTGTGGATCTGTTGTAATTTTGTACATTTGGTGTCCTGTAAGCCTCTTGTATTTTATTTTCCAATTCATTCTTCATGTTTTGGAAAATTTCTGATATTATCTCATTGAAGAGATTGTGCATTCCTTTGGTTTTTATCTCTGTGCCTTCTTTGATCCTGATAAGTCTTAAATTTGGTCTTTTCATGTTATCCCATAATTTTTGGAAGTTCTGTTCATGGTTTCTTACCATCTTCACTGTGTGGTCAACTTTATTTTCAAGATATATATTTTGTCTTCATTGCCTGAGGTTCTGTCTTCCAAGTGATCTAGTCTGTTGGTGATGCTTTCTATTGAGTTTTTAATTTGGTTTATTGTTTTCTTCTTTTGAAGGATTTTTGCTGTTTTTCAGAACCTTTATCTCTTTTTGAAGTAATATTTTGCTGCCTGCATTTTATCTCTTATCTCTTTTTTAAAATTATATTTTGTGGTCTGTTTTCTCTTTTATATTAGTCTTTTTTTCACAGATCAGTTTAACTATTTACATTCTGAACTCCTTCTCTAAAATTTTTCTACTATGCTGTCAATGGATTCTATTATTGTAGCATTTTGGGTTTTTTGCGTGCTGTCTTCCTTTTTTTTATGTTGTTTTTGTGGCTTCCCTTCAAGCAGTTCAGATCCAAATTATTACAGTTTCTGCCCTATAAAATTATAGTGTCCCTGCAATACCTCCCCTTTAAGAGGGAGATCAATATCAACAGCTCCCAATGCAAACAATATGCAGCCCTAAACCAAATAGCTTCTATTAGGACATTTAAAATTTTGTTGCAATAAACAGAAATGATGTGTTCAATTATTATCTATAACAGAAACAGTAGGTTTGTGAAATGATCTACAGGTTCTAAAGGTGGACAAAAGAAGAACTGGGGGATGGTATAGGATGAGATGCTTATGAGGTAGGAGGTGAGACTATAGAGGTATTAGATCATAGGAAGCATAAAAGAAGAATCAAAAGAAGTTGGAGAAGCAGGAGAAAAGAGATAAAGAGATTCTGAGGAAACATATAAGTTAGTTAGAGAAAAATATGTGGAGTTAAAAATAAATAAATAAAATAAAAAGAAAAAAATTTGGAAAAAATTGAAACAAATTGAAAAAGAAAAAGTAAAAATATAAAAATAAAAGTATAAAAAACAAAACTGTAATATACTATTCAGACATCACATTCTGCAGTAGCTTGATGCATGAAAAGTACTGGTTTTGCAAATGTTGGGGATGTGAGGGTAGGAAGAGAAAAGAAAAAAAAAAATCACAAAAGAAAAGTGAACAATTGTTTCTGTTGGAATTTATATATTCCCAATTTTCCTTCTCATCTGATAAGTCAGGTTGTCTGGAGTTTGCTGGTATCTCCACCTTCAGGACTGTGAAGGTTACAAGGGTAAGAGGATTAGTCTTAAAGGCACAGCTCCTGGAGATGGGGAATAGCAATTGGTGGTCCCCGTTGGAAGACTGAGCCCCAGAAATCTCCTTTGGGGTCCATTGATGTGATGTAGGAGCCTGGTTTTAGCCCCATACATTGTTTGTGGACCCCATAATTCCTGGTCTCTAATTTATTCTTTAAACTGTATCTCTCCTGCCCCCATCCTTTTGATTTCACATTTAGGAATCTCACTCTCTAGACATCTTAATGGCTAAATTCTGAGACTTGTGTTTCTGTTGTGGAGAGCTGTTCTGTACCAGGCAGATCAGGACCAAGTGTTGTGAGCTGTGGACTGGCCACAAAGCTACAAGGCTGGGCCAGGTTGGTGGCTTGGAGGGGGGTGGTGGGGTTCAAAGACTGGGGATTGTGGAGCATTCGGGCCCTATTGATTTCCAAACTGGTGGGACCAGGTAATGGGTGGATGCCAGATGGGGGAGAGAGTCATAGACCAGGCTGGTGTCTGGCCCCAGCAAGTGCCACCTGAGTTGGCCCCAGGAACTCAAATGGTGCTGGGTTCCTTGGCTGGGTGAGCTGGGATCAAGATGCCCTCACACCATCTTCCAACCTATCAACCTATACAAGGCTTTCTTCTGCCTCTGCAGCAAGATGGTTGCTATTATCACATGTCAGGGAGACATCAGGTATAACCAAGCTTATAGGCATCTTATTAATGATCTATTACACCCTAGGTTTTTTCCCTAGATGGAAGCAGTTGTCTCCCTTTTTGTGCCTAACCTTTACGTACCATGATTTTGGGCTTCTAGGACCTTGGTGTTTCCCAAGATAGAAGCTGTCCCAACTAAAGATGGCAATGACAGCAGCAGAGGTAATCTACTATGGCAGCTAAGGTGTTCCAAGATGGAGGTGACCTCTTCCATAAATAGAGCAGTGAGGGTGGGCTGCATGGTGGCATTGGGTGGCCTGTTTAGAGATGCAGTGTTGTGGTTGGTAGTGCTGCAGCAGGCAGCTGCCTCTAAACCCTGTCTGGTGTTCCAAGGTGGAGGCTACTGTGTTTAGGGGGCTATGGCAGTAGCTGCAACATCCCAAGATGGAGATGGCCAGGGGAGCCCTGCTTTGGTAGATGGTGAGCCCACGCCCAGGAAGTTCAGCGCAGAAGCAGCAGCAGGGACAGGAGGTCAACAGGTTTTTCTTTATCTGGGTTTATGGTCAATTCAAATTTTATTTTTTTTGACAACTTAATTTTATTTTCCAAATACATGTATGAGAAACAGGATCACCTTTTCACTGTTGCTGTCTTTCCCTGTGCTTTTATATTCATTTATACATTACACAGGCCTACATATACACACATACATAAACAACCCCACAACCACCAGCAAGTCTCACTGTTCTAAATCATAGGAATCCAGAGATCTGATCAACTTGGGTAATTATTATAGTTTGGGAATCATTATTACAGGTCATATAGTGAAGATACCTATTACTATTCAGATACAGCATGTTGTGATTATAAGTCTATTTCTTCTGTGTGGTTAAGAAAGTACTTTAATATAAAAGCATGAATGCCTAAGCTGGCTGATAAAAATTTTCTTTTACAGACAATCATGCATTAAGCAAAATGATAATATTGCTCCCAAATTCCAGAAAACCAATTATGTTTTCTAGAAATGCAATTGTTTATTAAACTCTGAACTATAAGCATAATAGAGGTTTGCAGAACTAAAGAAGCTGCATTGAAATTTCTCTTAGAGGAGGAAAATTGGAAAGAAAAAAATGTTTGGATGTTTTAAGTGGTTGTTGATGTCCATAAGAGTTAAACTAGGTCAAGGAAACACACAAACACACACCACAAATAAACATAAACACACCACTCACAAATACACAAGGGATAAGGCTATCTCTTTCATAAGACATTTCAAGTGTAGGTCCTAGTGTTTTGTATTGAGAAGAAAAAGCAGGCTTTTTTTGGAAGCAATAAGAGAGCAACTACATAAGCAAACCTCTTTACAGCAGCAGCAAAATATTTATTTGAAGATGATTGGATGTGGCACATGTCAAAGCTAACAACATTACAATTAGGTGTGTTTCCACAAAATAAAAATAATGCTCATGTGTGTATGTGTGTGTGTGGTGTGTGTGTGTGTGTGTGTGTGTGTGTTCTGAGAATACAGAAACATTCAATTTTTGGCACTTTCTCTTTTCATTAATAATTGAGAGCTGAGAGACACAGACACTGCCAGCTGAGAGGGCTGAGGAACTTTGGGAGATCTGAACAAAGGAGGAAATTCATGATTGCCTCTTTCATGTTTTGGAAGTGACTGTGCTTAACTAAAAGGCTTCTTTTTAGGGAGACAAAGGATTCAAATTTCAATCAGTTAAAGATATCAAGGTTTTGAAATATTTTAATTTGCAAAAAACATATTTTCTTATTTGTGGCAATATGTATATGTTTTGAAAGTTGAACTACACATTGATCTTTTTTCTTCCCCCAAGACATCCTGATCCCTTGTGTGTTAGTGAGTGGTGCATTTTATGTTTGTTTGAGAAAAAGTAAACTTTTTTCTAAATTCTGCCTTTGTCCCCAAAATCCTATAGACTATGAGGGGGTTAAAGACACACACAGGTCAATGTTATCAACAAAAATACCATCTATGCAAAGAAGACTAGACTACGTATTGGCAGCACAAAGATGGGAGGCATAATATATAAAACATAAAATGTAAATCCATCTAATTAAACAGTGTTTTATTGACACCATAAATTTAAAATACATAAGTTTACAAATATTTTAGGTATACAAATTTGTACATATTTACTCTGCTTATTGGACTGAGTTGGGGTTTATGCCCTCCACACCAGTCTTAGAAAATCATTATTCCTAACTCCTTACTTCTATGAAGATCCCTTTATAAATTCTTCTTTTATATTAAAGCCATATTTAGTGAGTAATTATCATGTCTTAGATAACCATCTAAGCATAGAGAGAAGATATAGGTAAAGTATAGAAGTACACACTTGCATTTTTTCGTATTCCAAAGCCATGAATTAAAGCAATAAAGCCAGATGGAGGAATTAGGATGGATATTGGAGAGAAATCTTTGAGTTGTGACAAGAGCTTTCCTAGAGAATTTGAAAACTTGTCTCTAATTTGGAGATTCCATATGCATTAGCTTAGTTGGGGGGGGAGGGATAAATCATACATTACTGAAGGAGGCCATTGTTTGTGAAG
This sequence comes from Marmota marmota marmota, assembly GCF_001458135.2. Taxonomy (NCBI): domain Eukaryota; kingdom Metazoa; phylum Chordata; class Mammalia; order Rodentia; family Sciuridae; genus Marmota; species Marmota marmota. The sequence continues at coordinate 30,235,255 of NW_025999982.1, read as the reverse complement.
ACATTCTGCTCACTACAAAAACATGACAAATAAACAACAACAAAAAGATATATAAATTTTCTTGAAGATGTCTAGCACCTGTTATTGTTTCCAAGACAGAATATAATTTCATGATTAAATAAACTTTAGGTCAGGTTGGATAAATTTAAGTCTCTGATCTAAGGCATATTAGATGTGTGAGCTCAAACAATTTTTTCAGTATCTTTGTTCTGTAGGTGGCTGCTTCATTTATACAGGTGGGAATACTAATATTTACATAATGAAATTATGATGAATATTAAATAATTTAATACATGTGAAGTGTAATGCCTTGAACAGTAAGCATCCAATGAAAGTTCATGTAAAAGAAAATTCTGACTTTTTCTGTCCTCTTGCTGCTGTGGCATCTTGGTATTAATAAAAAGTTTGTCATTTTACAGGGAAAGTTGGCTTGAGTAAGAATGAGTATTTGGGAAGTGGATACAGAGAAATGGGTTCTTATTTTCAAATCCAAAATTAGTACTGAACAATTCAGCCTATTGCTATCGAGAGGTACAAGTTAGATGAAGCTCACAGGGCAAACAGATTCACTGAATTTAAAGACCCAATTGGATGCAGAAGAATGTCAGTGGCTCAGGAAGCACAATTTGTAGAGAAATGAGAAATTCTTAAGGAGTTGAAGCATGACAGAATGTGCTGAAGGAACAATGAAAAGTAGACCTTTTTTTTTTCCTTTTTTAAAGATAGACTCTTAAAAAGAACAGTATCATGAATAATAAATTTTATAGGTCATGCTCAGTATTTTTTAACCACTCCTGAGTATTACCTCCTTTTTTTTTTTCAGATTTGAATGTCTTTATTGGAACTGGTTAGTCTTTTAGAATACCTTAGGCTAGAAAAAGGAAGAGCTATGTTAATTGGTTATTTTGAGGGGAGATCAAGAAAAATGAATAAGCAAGCCATTATTTATAATTAATTTTAACCTGACTTCAATTTCCACATTATGTGGCTCTTTTTGCTATAAGTTAAATAGTACCCTCTATTTTTGGAAGAAAGTAGTAAATAGACCCTCTTTAGTTCAGCAGGAAGATGTTCCCATTGAGTCATCATGCTTTTCCAGCTAGAAAATTTCAAGATTATGGGCAAACTGAGCTTCTTGAGTACAGCAATCTTAGGGAAAAATGAAGTTTCTTGCACATTTATTGTGTTTATTATCAGCGGTGGCACAGATTGGTGAGTCTGGATTATTTACCAGTCTGTGAATTTCGTAGGTGCTATCATTCAAGGGGCAGAGCAAGACCCTTTAACCCTGTTATCTGTTGACATGCAAGCCTACTTGCCAAGTTTACATGACTCCTCTGACTCTATCCTTATCATTAACCAATATAACCACCTCTCCCTCTCACGTCATTGTTTGACATTTACAGCACACAGCGCTGTGGAAGAAGGATGGGATTTGTAGCTCTAAAGGCCTCAGCTGGAACTCTGACACTTGCGTGCTCTGTGAAGTCGAGCAATTAACCTCTCAGAATCTTAGTTTCTTCATCTCGAAAATATGAATGATATTTATCTTGTGAAGTTATTGAGAGGATCAAATAAGATTATGTTTTAAAGTGTTTGGTAAAAAACAATCATTCAAAAATTGATAGCTGCTATTTGTAGCATAGATTTAGTCTTCAGTTTCTATACTCTAGGCAGGGATTGCCTGTACCTAGGAAAAGAAAGCAGGGGAAATAGGGTGAAGGAAGGAGCAATGTGAAAATGAATGACAAAGCCAGGCAGACCCCTGACAATGGGATTCCAGAGGGGAATTGGAACTCTGGGAATATATCCTTAAGATTTAGTCATCCAACAAATAATTATTAAGCTTGTAACTTACAAAAGATAAATGAAGTACTTTAAAATAGTAGTAGCATCAATGTATCATCGTCACGGTGAAATGAAAGGGTATGACCAATGAAGATCCTCCAGGCAGTAAGTTGGAAATATTATAAATGAGGATTACAATACAACTGGTTTGAAATAGACACGATGAAAAAATGTAGTTATTGGCATTGTCGGGGTTAGTAACTTGCTTAAAGGGACAAGTATTAAATTATTTAAGTTTTGTGGGTTAAAAACCAAAATTGAAGCTGGGTGCAGTGGCACACGCCTATAATCTCAGTGGTTCAGGGGGCTGAGACAGGAGGATCAAGAGTTCAAAGCCAGCCTCAGCAACTTTGAGGCCCTAAGCAACTCAGGGAGAATCTGTCTCTAAAGAAAATATTAAAAATGGGCTGGTATTGTGGTTCAGTATTTAAGCGCCCCTGGGTTCAATCCCTAGTACCAAAACAAAAAAAGAAAACAAAAAAGGACCAAAATTGAAAATGTAATGTGATACTTATGTAATCATTTTAAATGCAACCATTTAAAGCTCTAAACTGTATCTTTAGTTCATGGGCTCTACAAAACCAAGTTGCATGTTGGATTTGCCCAAGGGCTGTGATTTTCCTACCCCTTGACATAAAATGTGATTATTCTTGTGTTACATCTGTGGGAGGATGGAGGACAAGAAGACTCAAAGAAGAGAAATTAAGGACCTGAGATAACAGGGGCGTTCAGGCAGAGGGAAATCACCTTTTCCTAGCAGAAATTTAAGGAAGAAGAGTGGGACCAATGACATCATGTCAAGGAGATTTTATTGGTAACACTGCCAGTTTTCTGAACCTGGTGGTAGCTAAAGAAGATGGCAAACACAAAGTTACATAAGAGACCTTGAATGTGTGCTTACATAAGGAAGGCTTTGAATTAAAGACTAAAGGAAAAGAGATGGAGCCTGGAATCATACAACAGATTCTTATAGGAAATAAGTTGGTTTTGTGTGAAGACCCAAAGCTGATGTTGCCTTCCTGGTAGGCTATGATATGTTCCTTGAGATATGATATAAAGGAGTCCAACTTCATTAAAAATATAAGGGATTTGATGGACTGAAAAGGATTAAATGCAAATCACCTATATTCCTGTGTCCACAACTTCCTTTGACAGTTTTTCCTTCAAGTAAAAATGCTGCAAATTAATAGCATAATGTTATTTTGTGCTTTTATTTTCAAATAGTTTTCATTGGGTGACAAAAAAAAAAAATGTAACAGGAAGCCAGGCACATTGGCACACACCTGGAATCTCAGTGGCTTGGGAGGCTGAGACAGGAGGATTGAGAGTTCAAAGCTAGACTCAACAATGGTGAGATGCTAAACAACTCAGTGAGACCCTGTCTCTAAATAAAATATAGAATAGAATGGGGATGTGGATCAATGGTTGAGTGTATCTTGAGTTCAATCCATGGTACCAAAAGAAAAAAAAATAAAAGAAAAAATATAATTAGACATACGTACTATTTCTGGGCTTCTCTCTCAGAATATTCTTACTTTCGTGTTGTGGCAGAGACAAGCCCTTGCCAATGGCAAGAAACTTCCTTGGGATTACCTATTCTACAAAACTAATTTCTACCATTTTTTTTTATTCATGGGTGTGTATTGTTCCCCCACGGTTCTTTTCCAGCCATGGCCCCAAGTGGGATCTGAGTGTTGTGCAGGAAACTGTGGAAGCTGGTTCAGCCTGTGGCACCATGGAGAGCAGAGTGCATCCAACTTAGCATGTATATGATACTTTTTTTTTTTCCTGTGCTGATTGGCCTCTCATTCTCTGGGTATAACATGCAAGGCCTCCATTGACCTCACCTGCCCTTGTAGCATCTTGCATTCAATTCGTGCCACACTGTAAATCCTTGGGACTTTATAGATATTTTTTTTTTCTACCATATCAACTGCTAAAAAGGTTATGCTTATTCTTCTTGCCTGGGATGTGACTCTTATCTAGGAATTCCTTTTTTCCAGTGAGCAAATACTGTTGGGACAACTGCTTCCTTCTTTCTTGGAAGAAATGTCATGTTCTTATTAGTGATGCAAATCTCAATGTCCGTCCGGGAGACCTAAATTGGAAGACAGGAGTAATGTTCAGATGACAGTAAATTTTCACGACATAATGGGTTTGGGGAAATATGAACTATCATGTTTGACATGAAAATTAACCAAAGAATTAAAGAAACAAGAGGCATAATTGAAAATATTTTCAAATAAAACTTTTCTTTTTGTCTCATTGAAGCATATGTGTACATATTTGTACCCTTAAGATACATTAACTAATTACAAAATCAAGAATGTAATTGGAAAACCAACTTGACTTCATAAACACAGTTACTAATAACTGAACAGTATTTGAAAAATACCATTACTGAGGGAAATTTCTAAATTTTAACTTTAAATTAAATATTGGGTCATATCATAAAACTAGGCAGACTAAAAGGAATTTGTTAATCCTTACAGGAATTTGGAATGACAAAATAATTAATTTTAGCCTCTGTTTTCTTATGACCTTTTCTAAAAGTAAAAAAAAGGGGGGGTTACAGTAGAGCTTAACATTAACTTGAAGAAATGTCTAGGTAGAAGTATACTGACCTTTCTTAAGATATAGTCTCCCTCACTTTATTCAAATATGGGGTTTACAACAATGTCATTTTCTGTCTTAGTTGCTTGTTTTAGGGGAACTGTCTGAGCTTCAATTCTCCACATAAATTTGGTTTGGAAAAATAGGGAATCATTTCATATCTCCTTCTATGTTTTGGTCTTAATACATGTTGATTTAGAATACAACAATGAATGATGAATAAGTGATGAATTTGTGGGTTTAATTTATTGTCTTTAAAAAAATATTGATGGGCAAGTCCAGAATAGTGTGTTGGTCTCTCATAGGAGACATTTATTTTAAAAGAATTGCTTATTAAAAGGTTGATTTTACCCTGTGGTCAATCGATGCTTCATGTACTTTTCTCACATACAGAGTCCAAGAGGATAAGCAGTATAAAAGGTTACTTATTAGTAGCCTATTGTAAAAGTAATAAACTTGTCTCATGTTAAAGAATGAGCTCAACACAGGCATTTAAAAACCTACAGAAGAAAGAGAAGACCTATGGTTTAATCAAAGTTAGCTCTTTCCTAGCAAATTTGACCAGAAAAACCAAACCAGGTATCCCTAGAAATATATAATGTGGCATAATCAAAATATATCCATGATGCAATCATATATATGTATACATATGTGCATATATATGTCTGTGTATATGTACATATATATGTATATATACACACACATATACAGTATCAAAAGATTCATCAGTTAGCGCCAGTGGATCATAGGCAATTAAAAACCATTGTCACTGAAAGTATGCATTTTCTTCCAGAGAACATAGTTGTCATTGATTTAACCAAAACTCCTTTTAACTTTGTTCAAAATGGGGGAAAAATGGACTATAGGGTTTTAATTATTCATGCTTAAGGGGAAAAGTAGTGTTATTGAATGTGCAGGGAGAATAATTAGGAATTCAATATTACTTTACAATATTAAAAATCAACTTTACATTTCAAGCTAGAGATTACTATATTTGAAGACCTTATTAAACCAGGCTCTGTCTAACATCCAGTTAGCTCAACCATAGTAAGATAGGACAGTGTATTTGCTCCTTGAGATACCAGGCAGAGCAGGAAGTTTATAATGCATTTGCATATTGATGGTAGTGCTTACAAAGCTGGAAGCAAAAAAAAAAAAACTGGCAACTAGAGAAGGGTCTCAACTAAAGGATTTTGCTCCAGTATCTACTAATTCATTCATTCAGTTATTGTCATTTATTAGGAATCCAAATAAGCTCCTCCATATAAGCAATGAACTATAGTTACACTCCTGGGAAAGCCTATGAAATGCAACTGTAGTATAATATAGTGAAGGTAGTGAGGTGCTTGACAGATTGAGGACACTTCTTTCCTGGACACTTGTTGAGGTTTAGACAGTGGTAATTTTCACATCCTAACTGATCAAGGGTCTTTCAGACCTGAAGGTGTTGCCCATACTTTAATTCAATTGTTACCATCCATGGACAGCTATAGAATATACAAAAAGTAATTTAGTCTTTTTTTTTTTTTTTTTGTGGGGCAGGGGGTGTTGGTGGTGGGAGGAGGAGTATCAGAGATTAAACTCAGGGGCACTCAACTACTGAGCACCATCTCCAGCCCTGTTTTGTATTTTATTAAGTAACAGCATCTCACTGAGTTGCTTAGTGCCTCACTGTGGCTGAGGCTGGCTTTGAACTCAGGATCCTCCTATCTCAGCCTTTGGAGCCACTGGGAATACAGGTGTGTGCCACTGTTCCCTGTCTAAAATAATTTATTCTTAATCTGGGGTATATCTGCATTTGATTAATTAGAACAATGTAGCAAACATATTTGCATAATTCTGGGCACAATGTGAGTTTATTTGGCTTGAAAAGATCTAATCTGTCTTACTGTATAGCCAAGTTCTCAACTGCTTTTATGCTTATACGTAAATTTAGTAGATGGAATTAACAGTTTTGCCTGAAGTGTTTAGTCATTTAGATATTTATAATTAAAGAGTAGTCACCTAGTAGTTTGAGGAAAGTACCTTTTACTCCTATCTATCCCAGAGTATTCAGTACTGCAGAAATTTGAGCTCATTTATTTTTGACTTTTAATTTTCCCAGTGAAAAATAAATCAAGTTAATTCTGACACCATGTGAATTTGAGTTTATTCAGTTTTAAGAGACAGTCCAGAAATCTTTCTCATCTCTTATTTATAGTACCCATTCTGCAAGCTGTTCTCATTCCCATGTTCTTTACCAGCCATTAAAGACTCTGTTTCTAAGTGTTCTTTCCAAAATCTCTATTTCTACTAAATTATTAAACAATTCCCATAGAAACTTGTTTTCCCTTAAGTTAGGAGAGCCAACTATTAGGCATGGAGAGCCAGTATTAGGCATGGTAAAGCACAGAATTCTTTGTCCTTCTTTGCCAAATTGCTTATTAATATGTTTCGCTTAGTATAATATTGAAATTCACCCAAAACTGTGATATTTAGAAGGAGCTTTTTCCTGGGCCAAAATTGTAAAATGACAATTTTCTATTGTTTATAAGCTATGTTTATTAACTTAACAAAAGTTTAAAATAATCCGCCATATAAGCACTTATGTGTTTCTAAGCCATTAACAGGTTATATTTCTCTTGTTATTAAATATAACTTATGACATAGAGATAGATTGTTAAAATAAATATTAACATATATTTAAGGATTTTCTAAATTAAGTGAGGAAAATATGTTTAAATGACACATTAAATTTTATCTACTTTGCTTTGAAATTTCATTTTCACTTTCTATATTTAATGTAAGTATAAATTAATTTCTAACAATTCCTGTAAATTGTAGAATTTTCAATATGACCTAAGAATAATTAAAAACAGTATATTTGGTCCCAGAAGAAGTTAAATACATATATTTGGATGATACATTAACAATAATGAGCAAATAAAACATAATTAAAAAAATAAAGTAACTGGGTTGAGGATATTTGAGGATATAGCTTAGTTGGTCGAGTGTTTGTCTTCTATGTGCAAGTCTCTGGGTTCAATTCCCAGCACTACACACACACAAAAGAAAAAATTTAAAAATAAATAAATGAATAATGTAACTTAAGGTAATCATTGTAATTAAATGTTTCCTTCAAGCTAATATGAAAAGAAACTAAATCCTAGAATTTTTAACACACACACACACACACACTCACACACACATAAATGTCTGTTATAATCTGGAAAATTCCATTTTATTCCCAATGAAGAGTTTCTTATTAAGGCATACATACACATATAAATTTAGAAAATCAAAGTTTAAAGGATTGTTATAATCATTAATATTCATATAATTCTAGAGCTGGAAGGGGCTTTATTAGTTATCTATTGCTGTGTAACAAATTACCCCTAAAATTTATGGATTTTAAACAAAAATATCAACTTACAATTTCCCTATGTCTGCAATCCACCTATGACTTTTGTCAGACTTTTTGGAGGCTGCAGTGAAGGCATTAGCTATGGCTGCAATTTTCTCACAACTTTCCTGAGAAAGATCAGCTTCTCACTTCACGAGTGGGGTTGTCAGGACTGAGTTCCTCATGGCCTATTGGATGGAGGGCTTCAATCCTCAGAGGCTTCCCTTGGTTTCTTTCTGCGTGGACCCATGTCTAGGACAGCTCATAATATCACAGCTGACTTCATCAGAATGAGCAACTTTGAGAATATGAGAAAAAAAAACAAGTCCCATATTTGTGTATCCTGATTTCAGACACAGTGTCCTTTAACTTCTGTCTTATTCTACTAGTTGTAATAAAGCTACAAGTTCCAGTGTGTGTTCAAGTGCATGAGATTACACAAAACCTCAACACCAGGAGGCAAGGATCTTTGAGGGCCAACCCAGAAAGTGCTTACAACAGGGGATTTAGAAATAGGCTAACATAAATCCTATATTAGAAGAGAGAAATGGACACAAAAAAGTCAATTTTACCTGACACCTATGGTTATAAAAGACCATCAGTAGTGATGGTATTGAGTTCTGTGTATACTTGCACTGATTGCTGAGTGCTTATACATATTATTTCTTTTAGTTTTCTCTGACTTCATTCCCACAAATTATATTTTAATTTTGCTTAAAAATATTGAAACAGAGAAATTTAATAATCTAATAGTCTTTTAGTGGCAGTATCAGAACTTAATTCCTGGTCTCCTGAAGCCAGATTCTATACTAATAGGAACAAACTAAAACTGTCATATAAACTACTTCTTAAGTTTCTCCAGAACTGTTGTCAAGGACATTGCCATATTCTGCACACATAATTTCTCCAACAAATCTCCATATAAAAAAATGTAGTCCTGTATGCAGCTCATTAAAATAATTTTCAAGTCCCCAAAATGAATGTACATGTTTTATTTTATAATTGTAAGATAGATATTACATTTTCCTAACTTGGAATGATTTGCATAACAAAGAATGCATTCCTTAAGAGAATACATAGTTTTATAAGACAATATTGCCATGTATCAAGAACCTTTTGATGGTGTTATACTGAAAGCAATAGAAAAGGTCCAAATTTTAGTTGAGTGTACTGATATGTTTTGATAAAGTATTATTCAGTAATTTTAAAGGACATTGCAAAAAAGTGGTTAGAAAATTCCCACAGATTAACTGAAAACAAAATACAAAAAAAAAAAAAAAAACTTCATTCAACCCTTGAAGTGAAACAAACTCAACTATGCATAGAAAATTGACAGAAAAATAGAGCAATGGAAATAAAATTGACTAGTAGAGGTGGTTTGTGAATCATTTGAGCAAAAGCTATCTTCTATGTCCTTTACTGATATTTATTATTTTAAAAAATAAAAATAAAAGTAATTATGCAACAATTTCTTTAAATATGATATTTTCAGGAAAATTGATGATTCCTTCTTTTTGTTTGCTAAACTGCATCCTTCCTATATTGCTTAAATTCTATTCTTGAGATTTTAAAGATTTTGACTTAGTTGTCCTCCACTGTTACTAGACAACTACCTTTATCAGGAGATATTCCATCTAATGTTTCTCATAATATGTGCTTAGCACAAAGAAATATTTCTTGAAACAGTGAAAATTTATGAGTCTAAATAGTTAGCATTTTCAGATATCTTTCTTTACATAATATTGACATTCTATTTTATTAATATTGTTTATATCTAATATAACAACTCAAATCATTTTGGGGCAAAAGAGTGGATCAAATAAATTTAAATTTTAATGGAAATTTTTGAGGAATAAAGTCTTAAACCTATGGTTTCCAACTCTGGATAATTATACTCATTTCAATACTTCTCTTAAGTAGTTTTGGGGGTGATAGTCTTTGCAAAAAAATTATGTCTTATTCATCAATTGCTTTCATCACCACAGTTTCAGTACAATTCCTGGTACAAAATAAGTACTTAAAATGTAGCGAGAATGCTTGTTGGAATAAATAAATGCTCAAAGAAGAGCGAAATCTAATTCACATATTTAAAAAATAACATTAAGTACTCGTACTTTTATATATGTAAGAAAATATAAAATGTAAACAAAAAATGCTTCATTGTTGTATATAAATAGGTCCTATTGGAACAAAATTAAAAAATGCTAATTAAACCTTGCTAGAAAATTCTAGCAATAAAAGAAAGGGTCTTCCTTTACCACATTTCTATCTCCAAAGATAACTGTTGTTCATTATTTTTTGAGATTTCTAATGGAAAAAAAATCTAGGTTCTCAAATACAATAATTAGCTATATTCTTTTACGTAGTTTAATATCATTTAAATCCAACACAGTCTTTCAGAATTTGAAAGGGGAATTTAAAGGAAATATGAGATAAGACTGAAAGCCCTGTAGCATCTGAAACTGAAAGAAGAAAAATGAATAAAATACAAGGTGTTTCTAAATTACATTCTATAATGTAATTTAGAAATTCTAAATTTCATTTCCTCTAGACTGATTATTTTAAGGACCTCCATTTTCATCAAAATCTCTTCTATCTTATAGATGTTTATAATGTCAAAATTAAAAAAGCTTGGTTTTATAGGAAACATTATGCTCTATTCTGTTAAAATGAGCAAAGTAATTTAGAAGATCAGCAAACAGATAGCTACAGTTATTAACATAAAAGAAGAGAATGGTTTGATGCAATGGAATGTGCTTTTGGTTCTGCATTTCCCATAATTAAGAAAGCTCTGAACTTTTTCATGTAAAATTCGTATAGTTGCACTCCATTACCTGAAAGATTGAAGTATCCTGTGGTATTCTGAGTAAAACCCTTGTTGACAGAGATGTGTTACGTGATTGCAGGAAATACTTATCAAAATTTGGTAAAGAGATATTTTAAAGCTGGCTTACTTTTATCTTTAAAGTTAAAAAATGCCATCTTTATAAATTCATTATCAGGTGGTTGACTACATTGGAAGGCCATATAGGTTGCCAGGGTTTATGAAATGAATTTAGAGGAACTAGGTAAGTATGCTGAAATTTGGAAGGTAGACACTATTCCCAGAAGAGAGTTAAAAAATAAAATTAATTTTCAACTCTACAGAAAGCTCTCAGTGTGAAGAGAAAAGAAAAAATAAAACCAAAATTCTCATCAATAAGCCTATCTAAAGAAAAAATGTTAAATGCCAAGAGAAGCCTTATTCTGCTCCCATTTTATAAATACCAAATAAAATTAATGCAACATTTTATACTGCAAATGTTTGAAGAATTTATATTTTTATTTTTTGTTACTTGTGTTCTGCTACAACTCCTTGTGATCTCAACTATCTTATAAAATCAATCTGATTTAAAATTGTATATGTATTAATGAATTATAATTACTCACTAAACTTGTGGTCATTTTGGTGCAAGAAATATTCTCCAACTTTTCAAAAAGGGCGTTGCTTGATTCTATAATTTCACCATAAAAAAAGCATCCTGAAGTAATGTTTGCACAACTAAAATTCTCTTGTTAAAGTCTTGCTAGGAATAAACCAATGCAATCCATAAATGTTAGTAAATATTCATTCCTTTCAGACTTGGTAGAAAGTTATAAATTAGTTCCTTTCTGAAACAGTAGAAAGGGTTAAAATACAAAATTTAGGAAAATGTAAGACTAAATTTTTATCTCTAAAAATCATAAGCAATGAGTGAAGATAGCAGGTATTTACAGGGTTAGCAAAGAAGATATGAATACATTTTGCCCTCTGATTTTAACTTCAAGTAGTATTTAAAATGAATATAGAGAATACATTCCCATGATGAAGAGCCTCAAAGAAGCTACAAAAACCTATCAGTCCCCTTGATAGATACTGCCTAGTATAAGGTCTGACCCAGTTGTAGGCACACAACATCTAGATTTTAATGACAGAGAAAGAACAAATTTTCCAGTATGGCTGTGCCATTGTTAATTAAAATTGAAATATGAACAAGAAGTCCAAGTTAGTATTAAAATGAAGATTAAACAGAAATGTAGAAATTGATAATAGTGTTAGCACAAATAGTGAATTTTCTCTTGGTAGGCAATGAAAGCAAAAGTGTAATCAAAGCTTTGGAATGAGCGTGGATCAAGGATGATTCAAATACTTAATTACATGAAGCAATGGCAGCCAAATGAATTCATTTTCTTAATAGCCATCACCAATCCTCTTGTGCCCTCTTATAAAACTTTCATCATTGAGCATCATATCACCCAGAGCTCATCCTTATTACTGACTGACCTCCCTCAAGCTCATTCCTTGATGTTCTTTGAGGACTGTGGCCTCTGGCTTCCAAATATTTCTCCACCATTAATTCCACTATCATCCTGGACAATTTAAAAATGTGTGGTGAAAAAATATATCCACACTTTAACCTTAGGCCACTGTGACTTTCTGAACTTCAGTGAATTTCTTACCTTTTCCACTCCAGCAATACTAAATTGTTTAATTAACCAGCCACAGTATCAAATTTCTGAAATCTAAACTCCTGCAAAGCCCAGTTTTTTTTCAGCCATGTACTCTGTCCTTCCAAGATTTTCATTTTGTTTTCATGATCTAGATTTGTCCAACCTCAAATAGACCTTTTAACTAGATATGTTCCCACAATCCATGTGGTCTTAGTACAAATTTGTTCTCATCACTTTGAACATAATGGTCATTTATTACAGGTTGTTCTTAGTAGAACAGTTTATTTCTATTTTTCTCACATTCTGATTGGTATTTTCCTTCCTTCATTCTCAACTATGTCCCAGTTTGGATGATAAAGTACACTGTTACCTAACTGTGAAACATAAAATCCTTTTCTTCTTAGTGTCTTAAAGGCTATGACCACATTTTTGATCTATTATAAATGATTTGAATTGCTACAGTCTCATGACTTAGTTACTACTTCACCTGGTCACTGAGTGTGCCTTGAGGAAATGGACCCCATTGCCTATGGAAGTCAATATAAATGCCTGCTTTCAATCATACAGGTTACCCCAATACTACCCACAAGTCCTAGAAAATTTCTGTAGCCTGATTGCTCTGTCTTTGTCTAAAGCAATGTTTAGACATTGAAAGGCCCTTTCAACCTTCCCACCCTATAAAGGGCTCTCTCATACTCAGACCAAATTTGTTTCCTCTTCATTAAGATAACCAAACCAATGGGTTTCTCTATTGTGTTTGCAGATCTTTAAAAATGAACAGCCATTTGTTCATTCTCTTTCTAACTGCCTTCTTTATCAGTGATCCTGTTGTGCCTCTGGGCAAAGAAAGTCTTTGCCCATTGATCTGGTTCCATATTTCTCACATCTGAAATGTCTTGCTCCATCAAAGGCACCTCTCCTGCCTGGATCATCAGCCTTGGTCTCCTTACTAGATTTTCCATCCCACGAGCATACAAAACACAAAGTCTGTTCAATATTAAAATGAAACAAAACCACTTTTTTTCCTGATTTATATTCCTTTCTGCTTGGTGATGTCTGCATTTTTGCAAGACAAGCTTTTAAAATGATCAATCTGCCCTGTAGTCACAATGCTCCTATTTATAGTTTATAGGCTCTTGCTTTTGCACCCACCATTCTACGGAAAAGTAGCTTTACAACATGGCCTTCTGTTCTCTAAACTCTGTCATTCTTTGACTTTCTTAAAACATTTTCTTCTCTTTTTCCTGCATGTTTCTGGCTTCTATTCAGTACTTTCCCCTGTGCTTTTTCTCTTTACCTCTTATATATCCAAGCTCATTAGGGCCCAGCCATGACCCTGTCCTTTTCCCCCTGTATTCATTGCCCTGCATACCTCATCAAAAGGCATGCTGATTGCCTGAATGCTCATTTTAATCACCTTCTTACAGGTTATGAACCAACATTAGAAGCGGTATCTATTACTGAGAGTAATAAGGTGCATCAGCAACTCATATTTGACCTCAGTCCTTTCCAGAACACTTCTCTGCTACATTGTGCTACTTGGTACTCATTTTGTCAAAGACTTTGGCTATTAATAGTTTAACCAAGACAGTGTAGTAATTGTCCTATTTTAAATAAGAACTCTTTATCCTCAAATTCTTTTAACTTTGATTTTTATGCCAAATCAAATTCATATGTACACAAGTAAACTAAATATAACAATACATAAATAATGTTTATGAGTATAATCAACATTTGACTCTTTTGAGAAATTATTTAAGCTTGATTGGAGATTAATATTTTAGTTGCAAAACTGATACAATTAGAAGCAGCAGCAATACTTTCTCATAAGTATTCAGAAATGAGTCAGTAAAAATAGATGTTTTATATTTTTTGTAATATTATGGGACATGTGGGGATTGCCTTCTTCACCCATCACAGGCACTAAGATGCCACTGTGGAACAATGAAGTAACAAATTCCCTCATCATTGATGAAAACACAGAAATACACAAATGTATAGAGATTTATATTTACAGAATGATAATAACCACATTAGAATGAGCTATTATATCAATGCATTATGAAAATTCTGACCCTTCTGTGTGAAGAACTGTCATGAGACAGTCTGTGTGTATTAATTGTATTGGCTGGCATTTATCTTCAATACTTAGAGGTCTAGATACCCCATGATTCATATACCCGAGCTTAAGGCTTATAAATTTCAGAATTATTTTCTTCTAAAATATACAACTATCTTACATAAATGGCTTACTATTGATACTTGACATTGATGTTCTGAGGATATAGGGCAAAAAATAAAATATTTATCAGAAACCTTCTCTTCACATGTCTTGTTGTGTCCTTTATAAAAACAGCCTGGCATAGAAAGCATTCATTTTAATTTTGAGTACCTAATAAGCTTTGCTTTTTCAAGCCTTGAACTATTTTTCAAATTTTACCATAAAAATACCTCTATTTATCTTACCCTCTAGGCACTTGAACATTGAAAATACATAAATCATCTGAGAACTAATAAAACAACTGCAGCCCAGCAGAAACTCAAGGAAATAAAAGCATTGTTTTGAAGACCACTGCACAAAATCTCTATTGGATGAAAAGTAGAAAGAAACAGAGACAACTTGCTTTTAGCAAACCTGAGTTATGTGTGGAGGAGCCACATTGCAATGGTGTATAAGTTTTGATTTTCTCTGAGGGAGAATATAAATCAATATATTCTGTAAGGATTTGATGATCATGTTCTGACCAGGAATTAAAAAGTAGCTAGTAGAAAGGACAGTGTCCTGAGGAAAGGTAACACTAGACTTTAATAAGGTGCCCAAGAAATCATTTACTTTAATATCCTTATCAGGTGTATATTTTTTTTCCCTTAGAATTAGGTAAAAGGCCTTATTTGCAATGACCTAGATTTTTCTCTTCTGTCTTAAAGTACTACATGGAAAAGAAACCATCAAGACAGGAAGTTACAAATGCACAGATATAGACAAAATTTATGCCACTAAAATGTGTATGTTCTCTCTCTCTCTCTCTTTCTTTCTCTCTCTTTCTCTCTCTCTCCCTATACACCCCCTCTCCCCCAACACATATTTATACATGTTTATTTATAATGAAGTTATATATCTTCTCACAATTGCTAGTAAATTATCACAAATATTAGATGAGATCACATGATCTTTGTAGAATTTCATATTGCCTCCCCCAAGATATCAGACAACTCCCTAACTGCTTTTATTCTCACTGCCTTTGTTTTCTAATTTCTTTTAATTCTTTGTTATTTTTCTCTTAATTTTATTTATTTAGTTTTAATTTTTTGGTACTGGGGACTGAACCAAGGAGCATTTAACCACTGAGCCACATCCCCACCCCTTTATTTTTTTTTTTTATTTGGAGACAGAGTCTCACTAAGTTGCTTAAGGTCTCATTTCTTTCTTTTTTGTTGTTGTTTTTTAAATTTTTTTAATTTATGTATGACAGTGGAATGCATTACCAATTCATATTACACATATAGAGCATAATATTCATATCTCTGGTTGTATACAAAGTATATTCACACGATTCATGTCTTCATACATGTACTTTTTTTAATAATGTCCATCAATTTATCTTTGCCCTCAATTTATCTTTCTTGTAGTCTCTAGGCAGTTCTTTAGTGGAAGTAATGTCTAAACTGAATCTTCCTTAGCCCCACTTTTACTCCCACCTTTCAAGTCCAAGTTTTGCAAATGTGTCTTCTCTGCTTTCTACTCCTGAATATCAAAATAAACTTGGCTAAAAATCACCAGCAATATTCATGTCACCATTTGAATATTATGCTGTATAGAAATTTCTTCCACTAGATTTAGAAGTCTATCTTCAACCTCACCGAAAGTCTCAGAACATATGTTACCAACTAGTGGTTCTGGATTTGTTGTATCCATTCATCAAAGAATCGACAAACAGGACAGAGATATCAAGCAAGAAGTAGATTTATTACAAAAGCAACAGAAATACAGAGATATATTTCTCTGAAGAGAAACAGCTCCAGAGCTGGGAATCCAGTGGGGGAAGTTTTGGCCTGTTCTTTTTATGGTCTCTGGAATTTCCTCCTTTCCTTATATCCTCCTTCATCCACTTGCCCCTCACTATTATTGCTTGGTGTCAACACACATTGTTTTGGATTTGTTGTTGGATTTCCCACTTAGGAGCATGAGTATGGAAGTGTCTGCCTGATTGGGTCCCCCATTTGTGTACATGAGCATGTTTGTCAAGCAGGATGTTGACCTCATCAGAAGACCCTACCATGCTCCCCTGTTCTGGCCCTGCCCGCAATTTTCTCAATTGCTTTCTTTCCCTGACTGCCTAAGCCTTCCTATGCCTTTCACACACAGAGTAAATGCAGACAACATGAATGGCTTCTAGCTCAAGATTCAAGAGTCTTCCTGCTCTGAAACCTCATGAACCCTGTCTTTACTGTGTAGAGTCCTATTAGCATTTTGGTCTTCTGAATCACCACCAGAATTGTCCATTAAGCTCTGCTTACAACAATCTACAGTATTTCCAGCTAGCACTACTAAACATCTAAAAATTCCTCCCATATATTTCAAAAAGCTCCAAAAGCTTCTGAACCACATGATCAGGTTGGTCACAGCAAAAAACCCAATTCTTGAAACCAATTTCTGTTTTAGTCAGGTTTTTATTACCAGAAGGCCTGACAATTAGAATAGAAAAAATAATTATTTTGGGTTCATGGTTTCAAAGGTCTCACTCAGTCCACATGTGGCTGATTATTGTTCTGGGCCTACGGTGAGGCAGAACATCATAGCAGAAGAGTGTGGTGGAAGAAAGTGATTCAAGAAATCACACCAGGAAGGAGAAAGAGAACTTTCCTTTCATCAAGAACAAATATTGGCCCCAAAGGCATACCCTAATGACCCACCTCTTCTTGCCATAACCTGTCTGCCTACAGTTACTACCCAGTTAATCCCCCCCAAAATATTAATGCACTGATTGGGTGAATAATCTCATAACTTAATCATTTCACCTCTTAATGCTCTTTTATTGTCTAACACATGAGGTTTTGGGGGTCATCTCTTATCTAAAACACAACAAATTTTTTATGCTGGTGTCTCAAACTAATTTAATACATAACATCTTGAAATATAAGTAGTAGTGTTTTTGTTTAATTTGTAATCAAAAAATGGTTCAGAGATTTAAATATATGCTCAATGTCTCACAGCTATTAAGTGCCTAGAATAGAACCCCGAAAGTAGACTCCAAACACTAGATTTCTATCATGTTAGAAAGACTCTTAAGCCATGCTTTACTCATCAGAAGTTCTGAAGAATTATATCGAGAACAATACATTAACGTAGAGTTAAATCATATAATTTAAAAGAGTAGACTGAAATTGAATAAATAAAGCAGTTTAGTAGCTCTGAGAGAATCACAGCTTATGACAGTGTGTTTTCTGAATATTTCAATATGATAGTGACATGGTTTAAGAAATAAATTTATATTCACCACCAGAGATAAAGTGAATGTATAATTGGGGATGGGGTATCCACTGTAGATAACAAAATCTCAAGACCTTTAACATCAATTTAATCTACTTAATAGTTGGAAAAACTGGCATCTAATCTCATAATCATTATGTAATACTGCCTCATATATTTTTAAATAAAGCACATGGATCCTATAAACACTAAAGCACACTTAAAGATACACTAGGGAAAAATTATTAATGAATTGATGAATTTTTAAAAAGTTGGAGTGAAGTTTAATGATTGTGGGTGTATGAATGTGTGTGAAGGTTCAGTTGCTGACTTCAAAAAAACTCTCTGCAAAAGAAAGATTGTTGAACAAGTCTAATATTTCCACTGTATCACATAATGTGAGTGGAGTCATCACATTTGGGGAGTTAGATCTAAGTGTGAGTCTAATTTCTTCTGCTGCTGGCTTGACACTGAAGGCTCCATGTCAGAGAGTGTTCCATGTCTTAGGCTTTCTAAAAGTAAGAAAGCAAATGATAATAATAGCTATCTTCTTAGTTTGTTAAAAGAATTGGCAAAATGATGATCATCAAATGCTTAGCACTGTTTTGCATTTAGTTTGTCCTTAATAAAAATTAAATTATAAATATGTACTATGTTTATAGCTGATTCATTGTATGCAGTATACAATATCTTTCCCTATTCATGACTTTTGCAAAGTAATATGAATATTCCAGATTAAATTTAAAAATTGATTTTGAGGCATTAATAAAGACATTATAATCTAATGAAAATTGTGGGAAACCTAATTCTTTGTTTTTATTGTCATTAGGAGGCTGCAGGGATGATGACAATATTTTAATACTTTAAAGGTATAATTGATATGGCATAAACTGTAAATATCAAAAAATACAGTTGAATAAAATTTGACATACACTTGCATTCATGGAACATCAGAAATAATTATAATGAACATACATACCACCCTTAAAAGCTTAATTTTCTTATTACCCTTTGTTATTCCTTCCTTCAACCTTCACTTTTCCTCCTGGATCCTGCACATTCATTGAGCAGGAAATCACTGATCTAATTTCTGTTGCTGTTCTGGTTTAATATAAAGTACCACCTTCTGAGAAAAAAAAAACCTCCTAATAATGTAAAATATTCATAGGTGAAAAAAATAGATTATGAGAGCTGTAACCTAATTAAGCCATCCTTGTTTGAGTGGACTGACTGGTAATTGCAGGTAGGTGGGGTGTGTGGCTGGAGGAGAGACATCAATAGGAATATGCTCCGGATGCTGCTTCTTCTCTGAAGCCCTTTCTCTGTCCTCCATCTCTCTCTACTTTCAAGCTGCCATGAAGGAAGCATTTTTCCTCTGTTGGACCCTTCTCCCATGATATGCTGCCTCAACTTTGGTTCAGAGCCATTGAGTCAGTTGTTTATGGACTGAGACCTCTGAAACCAGGAACCTAACATAAAGCTTTCCCCCTCTAGGTTGCTCATGTTAGGTGTTTTGGTCATAACAATAAAGAAGGTGACCAAAACAGAAATTGGAAGGGAGTAGTGAGATCATTGTTGTGTCTAACCTGACCTTGTTTTTCAGAAGCCTTTGAATCTCATCTGAGGCAAGAATTTTGAAAAGTTTAGAAAGATAAAGCTGAAAATATTTACAATGTTGTAAGTGGTGCTTAATGAGAGATTCTGGTGATTCCAATGGAAGCTCAGAAGACCTGAATGCCAATAAGAATGTGGTCATGAGGTTTCAGGAGATATGTGGAATCTATTTAGAATTGGACTAGAGGCCATTCATGTTATATTGTGGCAAAAAAAAAAGTTGGCTCCATGTTGTCCATATTTGTGGAAGTTGAATTTAAAAGCAATGGATGAATTAATCTGGTAGAGGAAATTTCAAGGCAGTACAGCTTTTGGTCAGTGGGATGGATATTGCTGGCAGCTTTTGTCTGGGTTTATTGTGAGAATAAGGATCAGAAAAGATAGCTAAAGCATTTTAAAAGGGTTTGGCCATAAATGCAATGTAAAGCTGGGACCAGTGAAGGTATGCTTTTTAAAGAGAATATAGTTCCTAAAGGGATGTAAAGTAGTTTGTAGGAAGATAGTAGGAAAGATGGATTGAAGGCCTCTAAAGAATTTCCAAGACCACACCCAAAGCAGAGACTCCAAGTTATAGATAGGAAAATCTCTTTGTGAAGAGATTATGGGGATACCCTGATTTCTGGGGTGGGGAAAAAAGTACAGTGGGGGAAGGGGCTATGAAATTATTTCACCACTCAGGAACTTTATAACAATGATTTCAGGGTGCCCAGAAATTCTGTGAATTGGCAGCAGACCTTAGTACCATCCCCACGGTGCTGGTTCTGCAGCAATGCATTATGCTCTAGTTTAGTGGTCATAGAGACTTCCACGAAGATTTCAAAGATGGATTGTAAGGTCTGGCAAAGTGTAGCAAGGTCAGGGTTCTTGAAGGCTGCCTCTGAGAGGATGATGTGTGAAGCTGTGAAGGTGAAGCAAAGCTGGAAAGGAGACCCCTGGAATTAAGATATGACAATAACTGGACAGTCTGCTGAGGAAAGTTTCTGGCTGCAGAGAAAGTCAAGTTAAAAGAAAGTCCATGAGCACTGCAACTTGCAAGGTCATGGGTGTAGCTCTGCAAACCCTTTGGAGAGTAAATTAGGTGCTCATACATCCTAAATGCTGGATGCAGAATTAAGGATAGAGTTATAGGACCTGCTCCCCTGGCTGGGTTTAGATTTTTTTCTTTTCTTTCTTTCTTTTCTTCTACTCCTTCTTTCTATGATCTTATCCTCACTTTTAGAATGGGAATGATTACCCTTTGCAATATATTGTAGTATATTGGATACTTGTAAGTTGCTTTTGGCTTTTCCAGGGGCTCCACAGACAAGAGTTTTTTGTTTGTTTGTTTGTTTGTTTGTTTGAGTTTTTTGAGATTTTGAACATGAGTAATGCTAAGACTATTTTAGAAATGAACTAAATATTTATGTTGCAACATGAGATGGACATGAACTTTTGGGGACCTGGGGAAGAATATTATGTTTTAATATGGGACTTTCCCCTGAACATCTGATAATGCAGGAATATTAAGAGATAAAATGATTAGATTATGAAAGCTGCAAACTCATCAGTCCATCTTGGTTTGAATGGACTTAATTTAGTGTTACTTGTAAGCAGTTGGGGCATGATCAGAATAGGTAGATCACTGGGGGCGTGTGCTTTGGCAGAGTGCATCTACCTGTTAACCCCTTCCCCCACTTGTCTCTGACCCTGCCAGGAGCTGAGGAGCTTTCCTCATGATATGATGCTTTATCTGGGGCCCAGATGTCAAGAGTTGACTCTATGGACTGAGATCTCTGAAACTGTGAGCCACAAATAAACTTTCTCTCCTCTAAAATGTTCTTGTGAAGTATTTGGGTCACAGTGATCCAAAAGCTGACTGAAACATTTACTATAGATTAAATTCGTTTTCTAAATATTCTAAATTGAATAATATAAAATTTAGTCTATTTTGTCCAATCTTTTTTCTTCATATAGTATAATTTGATTGAGATTCATTCATGCTACTGCATATGTCAATAGTTCATAACTTTTTGTGGATGAGTAGTATCCCATCACTTACATAAACCATGATGTTTGTTATCCATCTCTTCTTGGTAAACATTTGAACTGTTTCTAGTCTTCACTATTACTAACAAACTTCCTGCTATAAGCATTGTTTTACAAGTCATCCTTGTATAAATATATACTTTTGATTTCTGGATAAATATATAGGAGTAGATCACCTGAATCATATTTTTAAAGTAATATGACCCATTATTTCTTGAACAGCTGTGCATACAATTTGCAGTTTTATCTCATTACTTCCCAACATTTTGCTTTATCAGTCTTTTTTTTAATTGTTATAGCCCACTACCATGTAGTGGTATCTGATTATGGTTTTAACTTGTCTTTTCCTAATTACTAGTGATAGTGTATATCTTTTCATGTGTTTATTTCCTATATGCTCCAACTTTTTTAGTTAAATGTCAAATTTTGTCATTTTTTAAAAGAAATGGTGTTTTATTAAATTAAATTATTTATTTATTCTAATTTGTTGCACACAATGGCAGAATGCAATTCATTTCATATTACACATATAGAGCACAATTTTTCAAGTCACTGGTTGTACACAAAGTATTTTCACACCATTTGTTTATATGTACTTAGGGTAATGATGTCTAACTCTCAGCACTAAAAGAAAAAAAAATCGTGGCATTTTCAGGTAAATGGGTGGAGGTGGAGAATGGGGTCTTTTTACTATTGACTTTGAGAGGTTTTATTATATGCCAGAAACACATTCTTCATCATATGTGTGTCAGTATTTTTATACAATTGGCATCTTGCATTTTTATTTTATTTATATTAACTATTGAAAAGTA
The DNA here is from genome assembly GCF_001458135.2 of Marmota marmota marmota. Classification (NCBI taxonomy): domain Eukaryota; kingdom Metazoa; phylum Chordata; class Mammalia; order Rodentia; family Sciuridae; genus Marmota; species Marmota marmota. The sequence continues at coordinate 30,213,021 of NW_025999982.1, read as the reverse complement.
GAAATTTATAAATTTGATGATTTCCAATATTTCAACTTGATCTTTGTGGTTTATGCAGCTTCTTGCCTAGTAATTCCTATTAATATACATAGGGTAAATCAATATGATATATAAGAGAGCATACAAGAGATCTTGTAGGAAAACCATAAATGTATATTTTAGTTCATTTCAAATAAATGTAAAATATTTTTAATCTTCCTTTCCTATAGGAATAGAAAAGAATAGTTTTTATTAGGCCTATGACCTATATAAGTCAATAGTTTGTAACTTTTTGTCCTGCCATGGTCTTAATTTGTTCTAGTATGATACTCCATGTAGGACAGGGCTACAAGTGGATAACTAATAGAGAGTTCAGGAGAATGTGAAGATTCAAGGTTTGCATGTGCCTCATGCCTCAGGAACCAACTTTTTCATACTTTAAAGTTCATCTTCTTTTAGACTTCTGCTACTCTTGTGATTATGCCCTGGATTGATCATCAACTTTTTATGACTTATTGATGTAATAATTGATCCTATTTACATACTTCAGTATCTTCTGGTTTTCACTTTTACCATTAATTGTTTATTACTCTTAGACTTTGTCTTTCCCCATATTATTAATGGGTCCCAGCAAAAGCCAATTAATTCTCTAATCCTCACATTTTTATTGTTTATCCAACTTTTCCCAAATATGTGATACACAGCACTATCCCACTCTTAACATTCAATCCCTATTCACCACAAATGAGAGCACTGATCAATGCATTATGTAACTTAACAGGAACTAGCATTGCTCCATGTATTCTCAGTGATAGGACCCTTACTACCCACTGGCCAACGGTTCATAGAGATGAGCTCTAATATCTAACTTTAGAATCTGCTTTTTTGACTCACTTCTTGCACCAACTAACTTAAATGAAGACTCTGGGAAAAAGAAGTGAGATAGACATTTGCAAGCTGGAGGTTTATTGGGTAATATTCTTGGAAACAACATCTATGTGGAATTAAAGGAAGGAAGACATGGTGGAGGGTAATATTTAACTATTACACAGCAACAATAAAGCTTCAGCTAGTCCCATGGGGAAAGCTGTAAGTCACATTTTCCACTGAGTTGTTCCAAATTGATGCAAGGAACAATATTTACTAATTCATTTAAAATAATAAGTATCCTACTACTTGTTAAAACAGAACATACTTTCATGAGCAATACCTATATTTAGCAAAGAAAAATTTTAATAAGGAGTGAGGCTGTTGCATATTTTTTATATTTAACTCCTTGTTTAATAGAGAGATGACTTCTATGCTTCTGGAAATTTCAGCTATAAACTCATGAGAAAATAGTAGATGAGAAAAAAACATTTTCTGGCATTATTATGAGCATGTTCTGGATTTGGGAAGCACCCAGTGGTTCATGGACTATGTTTTTTTTTTTTTTTTGACTGCTGTATTAGACCAGGCTTTGATAATGAATTCAGTTATTGTTCATGAAAACCACACTCTTCTTAGTCTATATCATTTGGCCCTTGAAGCTAGTTGGTTTTATGGACTTGTCAGTTACTAGGAATGTTTCCCAATTTGTTTCTCTGCTTCATTTAGGCACAGGTAGAAGAGTATGTTTCTGTTTCTTTTGATATTAAGTCTAAATATATAAATTGCCTTGACTAACAAAATTGAGTCTGAGTAATTCATGTTAGTTTCTGGAGATGCTTAGGAGACAGTATGAAATTTTCTTCATTCAATTTCTCCTGCTCAAATCCCTGAGTGTCGACAGTGAGCAATTCTGTGGGACATTGAATGTGTAGTGCCGCAGTCTGGCTGGGCACAATTCAGGAGCCACTTGTCAAAAGAAATGAACTTTATTTTTAGAACCACACATGCCAAATAAAACAGCTCCTCAGGAAAACCTTCAGAGCCCAACTGCCACCACTGGCTTCCCACAAGACCCTCCACCTCCCCCACTCCTCCTGCTCTTGAGGCTGATTGTCTGGGTCGCATGGGCGGAGCCAAAAAAGTCCCCCAATGAGCAGCTCCATGGTCTGAAAGGGCGGGGAAACAGCGCAATAAGCATCAACGCAGAGGAGACAATCAGTTGGCAGCTAGAAGTTGCTGGGGCCGCTGTGAGCCAATCATCAGCTGGCAGCTGGAAGTTTGCTCGCAGCTGGAAGTTTGCTGGGGCCCCTTCTGGCTGTGGCTCTCAACAGTGTAGTGTAAATAAGAAGTATACATATTCTACTAAGTTTCAGAAATTGTCTGATGTTTCTTATGGTAGAATAATCTATAACTATACATATATATATATATATATATATATATATATATATATGTAGTGTATGTGTGTTTGCACACACATCCATGTATGCTTTTTTATCTCTCTCTGTCTCCCCTCAGGTGTACCTAAATACGATTTCAAAAATCTAGATTAGGTAGAACTTGAACCTGATTGATATATGACCCTGAATGTGGTATTGTGCATTTCACCTTGTGTAGCACTTAGTTAAATAGTGCTTATATTCCCATAAAGGTTTTTATCATCTTGAAGGTAAATTATTTTGAAAGATTCAGGAGGTTGGGTAGAGATATTGTCAAAACATGAAATGTACTTTTAAATCATCTACCTATCTATCTATCTATATAATATTGTTTAAAATATAAATTAAAATGCTAGTCTATTAGTAATCACCAATTACACACCAATTAGTTGTGTAATTTTGTAACATATTAATAATTTAAGCAGGCATTTTTATGTGTGGTTGTGTTTTAGTCAGCTTTTTTGTTGCTATGACTAAAGGATATTACCAGAACAACTGTAGAAGACAAAGAGTTTATTTGAGGGCTTATAGTTTCAGAGGTCTTCGTCCGTAGAAGGCTGGCTTATTCCTCAGGGCTCCAGATGAGGCTGAATATGATGGCAGGAGAGAGTGATGAAGCTACATCACGGTGATCAGGAAAGAGAGAGAGAGAGAGAGAGAGAGAGAGAGAGAGAGAGAGACTCTATTTGCCAGATACAAATATGTATACCAAAGCGCCAACCCAATTCTCACCTCCTCCAGCCGCAAGGTACCACTTCAGTTACCACTCTATTAATTCCTATCAGGGTATTAAATCACTGATTTGGTTAAGACTCTTACAACTCAATAATTTCTCCTCTGAACCTTCTTTCATTCTCTCACATGTGAGCTTTTGGGGGACACCTGACATCCAAACTGTAACAGGTTGTGTTATGATAAATAAAAAGGCAGATGCTAGGGATCTTAGCAGTTTAAAGAATAAAAAATGCAGAAGTCCACTTTATAAAAATTGTATGGCCAATTGCAAAATATTTTAATTACTTAGAAATATAAATCAATATAGTGATGAAAAAATATTATATACCTGTTAATGTATGTGTAAAAGAGATAGAGATGATTATTCCTGAGTTTTCAAAGGTCAAGAGTAGTAAAGTAGGTATTATAAATTTTGATATGTTATGCTAGAATGTACGGCCTTCATGAAGGGTTCTGAAATTGGATTGGCTGACACTATTCCATCAGAGATGTGGAGTATACATAAGGCAAAGTATTAGTTGAGCAGTGAAATATTAGCTCAGCAATTAAAGAGTAGTTTTTTTTTCTTCAGAGGAAGATGTTTTGAGGCTGAGTTTTCAAATATTCACATCATAAGGATAAGGTAAATGTACAAGTGTAACTCTTAAGGAGCCACAGGATCACCTGGAGAACATGGTATATAGTCCATCAACTGTGAAGACTGACACATGCTGAAAAGTGTGGAGTCAAGAGTCAGTACTTGTCAAACAACCCCAAATAGAAGGCTGTTGGTGAATGCTTTAATTTCCAGAATAAGATGATGCAAGGATGATGCATAAAGAACACAAGTGTGATCTCTTTCCTGGAAGGCAACTGCATGAGGCCAGCTTGAATGGAAGTCAGTTCAAGAAGAATGTGCCAAGAACAGGGAGAGTTCAGAATTCAGAGAACAGAGAGAAATAAAGGATGAGGGAACAGAGGAGGGATGATTTACTTCAGAAAACTATGGATGTGAGAAACCCAGGAGTGGGAGGAAAGAGAACCTAAGAAATATTCCTTCCTTCTATGGGACTGAAGAGAACTAGGACTTGGGTTCTTCCACATCCAGAGGTAACTACCTCAATAAAGAGGATAAATAACCATTGTATGTATCAATAAGCTGATGGAAAATCTTCATTTTAAAAAATCTGATCACTCACTTAATTTCAAGATAAGAATGATCCTCAACATTTTTTTTTTAATTTTTAACCGAAGCATTAACAAAGGTTTCAGATTTACTTTATGGACTCTCTCCAAGGATATTTTTTCAATGAATTTTAAAATTTTGACTGTCAATAAATATTTGTTGCAATTATCTCTTAATTTTTTTATTTCAATTGTACTTTGTGCTAAAATGTTTGATTTTTAATCATTTTTGAGAAGTTTTCAAAGTTTAAGAGAATTTCATTTTGGACTGGTTTTTCTATTCTTTAAGAAATTTTCAGTTTAAAATTTTTCTATTTTCTATTCTAAAATAACAGGTTTTTAGGACAGTACTCTGTGTTATATATTTTAAAGCCTTTTATCACCTGAGTTCCTTCTTTGATATCCTATAATTGGTATCATTCAGTTACAAGGAGTGAAGGAGAGACACCTAATAGAAAATTCTAAGAGAATGCAATGAATGGAAATCAGCCTATAATATAAAGAACCTTTATCTTTCTCCACATCATTAGATGCAACATTTTAAAATTTGCACAATATTCCTGAATAAAAGCAATTCATAACCTGTACGCAGAACCAAGGAACATTTTGTTCTTGCCTAATACAGCCCTTATCAAAAATACTATTTGTATGTTCTACTCCATTTAGTTTCTCTGTGGACATTTTGAATTAACAGAGGGAATTAGTGGAGCTATGAGAGCAGTCACACTGTTTTTTGCCTTCATTGGCACTAATAAATCCTGTTGTGTGCAAATGAGCTTAAAAATCTCTATGCAATTAGCTTTTCATTTTACCTTGAATGTTTCAGTGCAGATTGTTAGCTAATCAAGCTGGAGAATTAGAGTGTACACAAAATTGTTTATGAGTAATATTATAAACAAGTAGGGTAGATAGCACTGTACCTCTTTTACTGCTATAATAAAAGAAGCAGTGATATCAGCATTGCATCCATTTACGTGTAATTGTACAAATTACTAACTAATCAGATGAGAGACATGTACTTGAAAGAACAATATTCTGTCTATATGCTATTGCCTTTGTGTATTTAGCTGTATATGTAAAGGATTTTTAGAGTGACACAAGGAACCTATGAATAAGTTTGAATTTTTTAAAAGATTGTGTTAAAAGTAGTTTTTAGGCAATTTCATTGTTGTATGAAATCACAGAGTGCACATACACAAATCTAAATATTATAGCTTATTACACACCTAGGCCCCGTGGAATAGCCTGTTGGTCTTAGGCTACAAACCTGTAGGATATATTACTGCACTGAATGCTATAGGCAATTGTAATACAATTTTAAAACAAAGGTATACATTTGTGTATTTAAACATATATAAACAAAAAAGGTACAGAAAATTAAATAACAAAGAAAAAATGATATTGCTGTGTTGGGTACTTATCATGAATGGTACTTACAGCACTTGAAGTTGCTCTGGGTGTCAGTGAGTGAGTGGTGAGTGAATGTGAAGGCCTAGGATACTACTGTCCATCCATTGTTGCAGGTTTCAAATACTGTATACTTAGGTTTCATGTATCTTACTTAAAATGCTTTTTCTTCATGATAAACTTACCTTATCTAATCATAACATTTTATATTATACTACTGTGAACTTTGTAAACTGTATACTTGGGTTTCACTAAATTTATTGAAAAATGTTGTTTACTAATCAATGAACCTTAGCTTATATAACTTTTTTACTTTATAAACTTTTAATTTTTTTATCAGTTTGATACTTTGCTATAATGCTTTTATTTAGCTGGAAGTACAAATGCACTGTAGAAATGTATAAAATAGTTTCTTCTTATTCTATAAGCATATTTCTTTTGAAAATGTTATTTTACTTCTTAACTTCTTTTGTTAAAAATTAAGACAAACACACATTAACTTAGGTCTAGACAAGTTTCAAGACTGCCAGTATTCCTGTATTACATCTTTAGATCTTGTCCCACATGAAAGTCCTTGGGAACAGTAACATGCATAGAGTGTCACACCATATTCTATTCTACTGTAATGCCTCTTAAAGTACCTGCCTCAGGTTTGCTTGAGGAGCTGTCAGTGTCACTTTTAAGAAATATATCCATGGTGGTTTGCTTAGTTTGTTTCTTCTTATCATCATGGATTTCTTGTAATCATATAATGCCCTACGAGCATTCCTCAGTGTTAATAAAAACCTCTCAGTGTTGGTTGTCTATGTCTTAAAAACTCTTTTAAAAAGCTTGTTGAAGTATACAAAGGCTTCTGATAAACTCTTCCACTTTGAATTTTCTTGGGCAACATTCCTTTTCTTTTTGTGCAATTTCCTTTTCTTTGCCTTTTCTTCATTCCTGTACCAGTTCCAATGACTCTTTATTAGTCTATTCCCCAGGAAATGCTCTAAGAGCTACTCAATGTGACGTTAAAGTTTGCCATTTCAAATACATTCTTGTTGATTTTTGCAACTTCTCTAGCCTTGGCAAATCCCTTGAGTTCATGAATAAATCTCTTAATCATCTTCCTCTAGATGCCTTTAATGTTGTCCACCCCAACTTCATGAAAAACCCAATCTGGGTTTTAACTATGCAACATATATGTTGTATTCCTTCCAGTAGCATATTGGTGTCTTTTCTTTTGTGCCAATGGTCTGGACAAGGTCTTCCTCAAGTGGTAGATCTTAAAAGGTGCTGAAAGTTCTTGATTCATTGTGGACCAAAGAGATGATGTTTGGAGGAAGAAATACCAATTTGATATTGAGAAGAATATCATCAATTAAAAGAGGATATGCAGGCATATTATTATCAATAAGCAAAATCTTAAAAGGCATGTTGTTCTCCAATTGATACTTCTTTGTTTCACTGGGAGAGCAGGTCAGGAGGGATCTTTCAGGAAAAATCTGGGTCATCCATGACTTCTCCTTGCTCCTCCAGCACTCTGGCAGTGTGTGCATACGGTTAAGGTTGAAGACCCTGGCATAATCTTTGTGTCACATCACAAAAGGTTTCAATTTGTACCTTGAAACATTGCCCACAATTAAGTCTGTTATGTATTCTTTTAAAACTGTCATTAACTTGGCCTCCTTATGCATGAAATTCCTTTCAAGCTTCCATTTCTAGAATAGGAAGGTGTCATCTGTATCGAAGATTTGCTGTGGCAAGTAATTTTGGTTCACAGTCAGCTTGTCTGGAGTTTCCAATAATTCTTCAGCAACCCTCACATTATTGCAGTCTGATGATGTCATGGATAATTTCATGTTATGTAATGGATTTTGATTCATCAATTATGTAAACCACTAGTAAATTGAACATCTCAGTCATATACAACTTTTTCTTTCAAATTTGTAAACAAACTTTTTGCTTCAGCCATGATTGTCATGGTGCTGAGAGAAGTGTACAGTGTCTTTTCTTTCGTTTGGGTCATTAGAAATTTCTCCATGTGACATATTTCCTACTCAAGTTTTTGTTCATTCCACTGCCTTCAATGAGGCAGGTCCTTTAAGAGCTTCTCTCACTTTGTTAAGATTGTAGCTGTTGTGGTAGACTGAGACATATCTGACTGGTGAGCAATAACTATCATTGATTTCCCCCTTTGTAGTCCTTAATCAATTTTAATTTCATTTCCAGGTTAAACACTTGATGTGGCCCACTACTGCTAGTGCAATACTAGTGGTAGAATTTGTATACTTAGGTGTCAATGAAGAACAAAACAACATGATATTTATTAATTCAAGCACAAAAGAATATAATTAAGAGATGTGGTAAACAGGAGATGTATAAGGATTCTGCTGGACAAAGCATACAGTTGTACAGTAAACATTTTGTTTGTATAACTAGGATTATACCTGGAAATAAGAAAAAACTACATTATAGTAATTATAAAAATCAGTAAGTTTATTATGATTATAAAGTATTACATACATAATTGTATTGTATACATTTTACAACTGGTAGTGTGGTGGATTTGTTTATATTAGCATGACCAAATATATGGGATGAGTGTGTTATTCTAAGATATTACAATGGTTATGACCTATAATCTTATGTGATCATTATTGTATATGTGCTCTGTCTTTGACTTTATTATCCTTAGGTTTTATATAATTGCATACAAAGTATATATATCTTTCTCTGCAATGATAGGATCTAAGTATTTCATTAAGAATGCAAAACTGGGCAAATTCATTTTACTCTATCAAGGAAAAGAGAAGAAAAGTCTCAGCTCTGTTTATCAAGCTAGATACAGTTATTAGCTCAAAGGATTTTGATATACTCTGCACAGCAGGATCTCAGCTAGGATTGTGCAAGTCTGGCAGAAAGTCATGAGAATTTTTCCAAAAGTAAAGTGGAAAATGTGTGAGCATAAGAGGAAATGACAGGTTTTTACCTTTCTATATGTTTTATTTTATCTCAGATTTTACGAATCCTAGTGTGGATTCTACAATGCATAAACTCTTTTGTTCAATGAAAGTTTCTATTACAGGAAAGCTTTAAGCAAAAGAATAAGAGGCACAAATTGGGATTTCTGCTTTTTAGAATAACATTTTTTGGTTGATTTCTTTATTGTCTTTCCTGTGGTCCCCATGTATCTTCCAAGGAAGTAAAAATATCTTATGTATGTATATATGTGTGTAGTGTTAGGACATATATGCATGTTCATTTACGTATGTGTAGCTGGCAATGCCATTACACTGTAAGAAATGGCACAAAACCCAACTATTGACTTGTTTTTGTTCTTTACATTTGTTTTATAAGAACAAATGGTTAACTGACACTGCTGCTTTCTTTGGAGATATTAATACATGCCACACCTATTTATTGACTGCCAACCATATTCCATCATTTCTTCTCATGTTTTTTTTTATGTGTGTGTATCACTTACATGTTATTAGTGTATCTCTGACAATATCTAAAATTAGCATTTCTGTCTATAACCTAGGCAGAATTGTGTGGCAGCAAGCAGAGATGAGCTACTATGCACTAAGAAGAATTAATTACACAGTGACCATATATCTATGAATTCCTCTAGTCATTCCAAAACTCACAATATTAAAATTTTTAAAACCCAATTCCAAATTAAGAATTTCAATTCTCCATTCCATGGTATCACGGCTGATGTGGAGGCATGCAAGAGTAAACATAATAAGGTGAAAACTAGATTTGAGGTTTGGGTTCCATTAGACATGATGTTACTTATATCAAGTTGACATTTGTTAAATCACTTGACTTTCTGAGTCTCAAATAGTATTCATCACCCATGAATTGGAATAATAAAAAAAATCAGTTTGTAACTTGCTAACTTTAATGTAATATACAAATCTTTGTCATAATTATAATTAGAAATATCATTTATAATCCTTGATATCTTAGTAATCATACTTAAATTTGAATGATGCTGCCTCTAAGTTAACATCCCAGTCTGTGGACTTTGTTATTTTAATTCATCTCTGTTCCTTTTGACATAGTGATAAACACACTTTTTCATGTATAAACATGGGCTCAAGTGAATTAAATTAATAAAATAATATAAATATACATAAAATAATATAGAGATGCAGGTATGCATATGTATATATAAAAATCAGCTTTCCTAACATAACTTTCAGTTTCCATTGGCATTTCTAATTCCTAATACCAGGCATTCAGATAGAATCACAGATTTTTAAGTTGGAAGAGTTCCCCATGGACCCAGAGATAACATATAAAACTGAGTTATGCGTTCCTTCTTAAGTTCTTGGGCATAAGTGCAGTGAATAAAAATACTGAATAATCATACAATATTGAAGCAGCCCTGCTTCTCATCAAGAGTGACAAGAAATAAATCAAACAAGAATGTCTTCAACAATAATGCCATCAGGTATAATATTAAATAATGGCTTTATGTTTTTAATATGTCTTGTGTAATTACTATCATGCTTAATTTCTATGAAATGTTTGCTATTATAAGTTGGTAAAATGATGAAAGAGCATTGGAGACATAGATGCCTCATTGGGCTAGAATCAAATATGAATAATTTGATTAGTTTGATTAACCTTAAGAAATAAGATATAGAGGGCTGGGGATGTGGCTCAAGTGGTAACGTGCTTGCCTGGCATGCGCAGGGCGCTGGGTTCCATCCTCAGCACCACATAAAAATAAAATAAAGATGTTGTGTCCACTGAAAACTGAAAAATAAATATTAAAAAAAGAAATAAGATATAGAAATCATAATCAAAATCTTTGATTTGACTGGCATCAGGGTTTGATTAAGAGATACATTTTTGTCATTAATAATTTCCCTTTTATGTTTATTGACACCCCCAAGGTCAGCCTCAGCAACTTAGCTAGGCCCTAAGCAACTTAGTGAAACCCTGTCTTTAAATAAAATAGAAAAAGGGGCATAGATTTAGCTCAGTGGTTAAACTCCCCTGGATTCAATTCCTAATGCCAGGAAAAAAAGATTAAAAAAAAAAAAAAGAAAAGGGGCCGGGGGGTTAGTGGAATTTCAGTTTTTCCTATCTTCTACTTATACCAGAATCTCAGAGGAATCGCCACTAGCAATATGGTTTATTGGCCTAAATTGAAGAAAATATTCTTATGATCCTTCCAGTGGCTAACAAACTTGGAATTGACATGTCCTAGACCTGAACATCTGAAAAATGTAAATTATATCCCAGTCATATAGTGAATTAAAAATAATTTCTAGACCTGTATGTTAGAAAGCATAGTATTTATTCACTGATGTGAGTATAAGAAAAAACAAAATTGAAATCATTTTGATGTCTGCACAATTATAATAAAACAAGAGGAATGGACAATACCTAAGTATTTCTTAGGAAGGCTGTACTTCTAAAAACAGTCTGCTTAAAGTTGAAGCAGTTATTAACAGAGAATTGCTTACCATCCTCAAGAAACTGAATAAGAGGCCAGGTGTGGTAGCACACACCTGTAATCCAGTGGCTAAAGAGGCTGAGAGAGGAGGATCAAGAGTTCAAAGCTACCCTCAGCAATTTAGCAAGGCATTAAGTAACTCAGTGAGACCTTGTCTCTAAATAAAATATAAACTAGGGCTAGGGATGTGGCACAGTGGTTGAGTGCCATGAGTTTAATCCCTGCTACCAAAAAAAAAAAAAAAAGAAAAAAGAAAAAAAAGAAAGAAAGAAAGAAAGAAAGAAAGAAAGAGAAAGAAAACTGAATAAGATTCTAAAAATCACAAGAGTAAAATGTTCAGAGATTAGTATATGTATATCACATACAGCTGAAGAAGTAAGAGCAAATCTGTATTGTAAATTAATAAAAACCAGATGTGATTCTAAAAAAAATTAAATCAGTAAGGCTATTTGGAGGTGTGATTGAAAGTAATGCAATAAGGAAAGCAATGTAAGATATTATGGGCTATATGTGGTAAAAGAAGAAAATATATATTTTAGGAGAATATATGTACTTAAGGAAGAAATCAAGAAAATTATGGCAGAAATAATAATCAATTATGTATTTGATATGCAAAAGAAGAAAAGTCTAAAGAAAATATTAGAGACAAGATAGCATAAACATTTTTAAATATCTGAATATTTAAATAAACATATATATATGACATATAAGTGTCAGAAATTATTTAGAATATGTAATATGAGCTCTTGATGTCCCATGAGTTAAACTTTGAAAAGACTGTAAGAGTAGAGACAAATCATTATACATATATAGTTTTACACACATATATATATACACACACAGCATAGTCATTTTATGTGTATACGTGTGAAAAAAATGTAAAGTCTTACAAATTAGTTGTCTAATGATAATGCATGTGACAGGTGTGGTGACGCATACCTGTAATCCTAGCAACTTGGGAAATTGAGGTAGGATGATGGCAAGTTGAGGGCAGCCTCACAATTTAGCAAGAACCCATCTCAAAGTAAAAACTCAAAAGGACTGGGGATGTTGCTGAATCCTGAAGTGCCCCTGGGTTCATTCCCTAGCTGGCAAAAAACAAATGAAAAAGGATAGATATATTCACACTTTTGTATTTCTCCAAATTTTCTACAATAAAAATGGAGTAATTTTATAGTTCAGAAATAACCACAAATAGTTTTTTTATAAAAAATGATACACTGTTACATGGCTCATGGTTAAAAATGAAGAATTTATACTGACAGAATCATGATGGATGCAAGGTAATTTTCTTTAAAGGTCAATTTACTTATTCATTTATATTCAATTAGAGCTTATTGAAATTTAGGTTACCTTGACCATGTAAAGGATCTGTCTGAGGAATGTGTGTTCTTCCTAGTAGTCTTTGCCAAAAGATTTCCTTCTCTGTATGCCAAGCCTGGGAAACTCATAAATTATATGTACATGAACCATCTAATTTTTTTCCTCTGCCTTCACTTTTATAATTTTCTTCCCTGTACTTTTTAAATTCTCATCCCAAACTATTTTTTTTTCAATCAATCTAAACTGAAAGGAAAATAAAAAGAGAAATGCTGAGAAAGAAATTTTGGCCCAAAATACATATTTTTTGTGTAGTTTAGGCATCTGAAAACTGAAGGTATTCATTAAGTGAAGCTTGAGGCAGGTGCCAGTCAAGATATCTTCATTCTTGATCATTATCAATGGTTCCCAGGGAAATAGACAGGACTCCACTGAAAACAAAGGCTTCACAGAAATACATGTGTAACCTTGAAACGCTCGGGGAACATTGTGAATATACTCTTTACATTTTTTTTCCATTTCTATTTCAAAAATACCACAACCACACCAGTACCCTTGAGAGACAAAGACCAAAGGCACAATACAGAATTGTTGATTAACTGGCAGCCATTGGGGATCCAGGATAGGTGCCATGGACACTTCAGGCAGCTAAATAAAGAGCAACTTCACCAGGAGCATTTCTTTAGGACTGTCACCAGTCTTCAAATACTCTTGAACTTGATTAACAAAGTCACTTTCTGCCAGAAATCTTGTCAAGGCATCTTGGCTATACCTGGATTGCCTGTGAATTTTGATGAACAACAAAGAAAAATGAAACAAGTGGGACAAGAACAAAGTTATTGAATTTTGCCCACTTCACATTTTTGACACTTTTTGAAACTATTGTTTCCAGAAACCACTTTTAAAGTATTATAAGAAACATTGGTCTTAAGTTTCTGGTTTGTTACCCTCTGCTTTTATTTTTCATGAGCATTTATTGAGGTGAGAAAGCTTCTCTTAATTCTCTCATTTTTGTTATGTGTAATTATATAACTTTTTTTTCAGATTCAGGCTTAACTCCTAGCTGAGGAAGTAGAGACTGGATCTCATGTTGCCTCCTATCCCCAGAGGGCCAGCAGAGTGCAAGGAGGAACATAAATCCATGAAACAGTGGCTGATTGTTTGACTAATGGAATATGAAATTGAGGAATATCAGTATATTACACAAGATTTTGTTATTACAGGCAAATATTAATATAAGAGGAAAAGAATTAAGATAATTTAAGATGAATGAACATCCCTTCTTTTTGGATAGACTTATAGACTATAGTTTCCACTGTTAATTTAGCTATTCCTGAGCAACCACAGCAACAACACATTACCATAAAACAGTTAAGTAGCATCAGTATTTGCAAACTTAGGCTAGTTCAGGTGCTACTTTTATTGAAGTGCCTTTACCTAAGTTTTGTCTAAAATTCGTTACTTTGACCTCAAAAGTTTCTGATCTTTTCAAATTTGTATTCAAATGCTATCAGCATGAATTAAAAGTTGTAAAGAAGCAGAGAGGCTAGAGGCGGTGTTTAGACCATAGAAGTACACTATTTCCAATGCAAGTATTTTGTCGAATCTAAGAGGAAGTAGGAAGCAGGACCATGAAATTTTGCTAACGTATTGTAAAAAGAGATTGATGACCCAGTAACGGGATAAAATAGCATACACCCGGTGTTCTTTGTTGCTTCCTCTTCCATGGATGGCTGAACTGCCTTATTCATTGTCATCAATAAATATTTATTTGACATCCATAAGTTACCTGACATGTAGATTAAAACTTGGATTCAGACAGCTTGAATGTGCCTAATACCCCCATAGGATTTAAAATAATTTCCAAAAAAGTCTGATGTAAATATTATAATTATCTCATTGTTAGCCAATATGTGCATTTTAATTCCATATTTCAGTCATTTGGTCTAGTATAATAAAGTTTAGACTGAATGGAGAGGAAAAGAGACAAATATTCAGGAAACATATATCTAACATGTACCTCGCTAGGAATATAAATAATAAGAGTCCCTTCCATATCAGCTCCTCTTTATAACTCTTTAAGAGTGTTTTTGTTTAAAATAAACCAGGGACTATGGGCAAAATACTGCTCTCCCAGAAAGTGGGAAAAATGCACGGGCATCCACACGTAGTGGGCGATCCCTGAAAAAACACATTTTTGTTTAGGTCAAGTTAGAATTTACTCTTGTCCCAGTCATTGTACAAGATAATGGAATTGTTAAATTTGCAGCTGCATTGTTTTAATTATTTCTTCTTTCACTCATTATTGAATGATACTTAACTCTCATAAGAGTAATTTGAGCAAAAAATTCTGTCTTTGCTTTACATTCAGCTGAGCCCGGCTGCTTGATAATGAGTAAATAAACCATTTAGCACTTTAATCAGTGTTGTTATACACCTGAAAACTGCTATGTAAACATCTCTATGCTCTGCTACATATGTCACTTTCATTTTCTATAGGAATTGTTTAATTAGATTGGCATGTGGGAAAAAAATCTGTAGACCATTTTCTTTGATAAAGCATGAACTAGTCATTAGCATTACTTCTTCCTGACTGGGGAAGAGACTGTATATAAGATGAGGATGAATGAAATATAGATTGAGAAAGCAAAATCAAAAGAATAACAGAGTCTGACACAGTTCTGAATAAAATGGGAAAACGTTGCAGTTATTGTGCCAAAGTAAAACATGGGAAGCAGGTTTTTCATTTGCAGGTGATTCATTAGATGGAAGGGACTTTTCCCTTTCTTTGAGAAATCCTATTAGCAGGATTGAATATCACAGCTGAATATAGGCAGCTTTATTTTCAGTATTCTGTACTAAGCCAGAATTATTTCATTTTCAAAAATTATTATTAATTCAGGGAAGATTAGTGACAGTGATGAAAGAATGAGTAAAAGTCTACTAATTGGAACTAATTAGGAATTAAGAATGATAGATTGATAATATAATGGCAAAAGTACAATTACCATGTATCAATAGTGGCTTACTGCAACACAGTCAAAGGTTAAATTCTGTTGTGTTTACTATTTCTCTTTTTGCCATGATTATATTTAACTTAAAAACTAGTACATATTATGTTTTAATACTTTTTTTTTCTTTTCATAATTTAGAAATGTATTCACAGGGCATGGATTAGGTAAAGATAGCAATACACTCTGAGTCTTCCAAGGACAGGTGAAATGAAAATAACAATTTTTTTCATTCAATGAAATAAAATATGAAGCTCAGAAAATTAATAGATAATTCAACTCTTTTAGTTGAAAAGTGCATTGGAATTTCATTCATTAAATTATTACTGCAAGGATTTATTCAAAGAGTACCCTTCTGAAAAATTGGATCTCTGTGGGTTGCACATACACAACTTTTCTACCAGTGTAATTTACATTGATTAAAATTGGGTACATTTTATGCTTTATGCTGCTGAATTTTTATGGTTTTGAAGCCAAAGTCCAATTTCCTTGGAAATAACATTTTAGAGAAAATGCTGGTTAAGCAGAGATTCTAATTACCACTTGTTCCTTACTTCTTTCTGGAAAAACAACAATAACCAAATAGCACAAACTCCATTTAGTAGATCAGGTCACATCAACAACAGCCATTTAAATGAGTCAGAAAACTTTTATACCTGTGGGGCACGACTACTTATCATGAAGGTGCAGCTACCACCACATGGGGACTGTGTGAGGGTGAAATGCACCTGCACATTCAGTCTTCATACCTTCTGGGCTATATGTTTGATAATGAATGATGCCCTTACCTACAATCACAGAGATCATTCCTTTAAAGTAAATTAATCTTGACTATATGGGTCAATTTCTTATACACATACATCTTTAAAATTAGTAAAGAGCTTAGCTTTACTCTCAATGTATTTTCTCTTTCCTTGTATATCAATGTAGAACTATAGAATTGTGAATTCTGACATTATAGACTAAATATTCAAATACTCTTTTGTTTTCACTGATTTTGAGGAAATATTTTAGGCTTATGATGGAAAAACACCTGTGTTGAATTGTACCTCTTTGAATAACATTGGAATTATAACTTAATTATAACCTTAGGGAGCTTTAGTTTCCTAATATTTTGTTGGAATAATAGTGCCACTCTTATACTGATGTTATGCCCTTTAGAAAACCATAGGTTCACCTTTCATCTTCAGAAAACCAGAGGTTCACCACTACCAATCTGCCAGTGGATGATTTCAGATGAAAAATATTTTTAAGTCTCTCATATAACAAGCCTTCAGTAAATGGTCGCTATTAAACAGAGATCTCTCGCTATTGCATATTTTTAAGAAAAAAATTCTCAAAACATTTCCAAATTTAGGACATTCCAAGATGTCTTTCAAAGTACATATTAGATTCTGAGAATCAAATAGTAACTCAAAGCCCATTGCCCCCCTTCCCAGGCAGTTGAGAATTTGGGGAGTGAGCAGGGCTCCTCCCTATACCTGCAACTAGCCTATGAACAATAACACCTGAACTCTGTGGTTAGGTCAGAGAATTAGGGCAAGGGGGAGCTTTTCATTTGTCCTTATCAACACTGTCCTTGCTCAAAACAGAAACATACTCAAGGCAACAAACACTACAATGTTTGCTGGGAGAATGGATATGAAGCAAAAGAGGTGTGCTGGTTGCCCTTAACTCACAGACAAGTGTGTGTGTGTGTGTGTGTGTGTTTTAAGTAAAAGAGGTAATAAAAAATCTTAAGGAAGCACTTTAAATATATTTGAAACATCATTTATAAGTAGAAATATTCATGTCTAGAGGGATTGAAGCTACCTGTGATAATAATTCTCTTTTGTTGTTTGTAGATGCTAATTTGTTACTGCAGTTCTTACTTAAAATTGTTCTCATAATCTCAAAGTTTTATTTTTATTAAACTAGAGTGAAGCATCAAGCATTTCCCTCCCTATTTGCCTCTCTGGATATTTCTTACAAAGTCCTAAGCTCAGTAGACTGTCACTACATGCTTAGAAATTACCTCATTTGTGTCACTTAATCTTCATTGCCATAGCAATTCTTTGATTATAAACAACATTATGGAATTACATTTTTTGTACTCCCAGAGTGCATTCCTGCCCTAAATATTTTTAAATTTCAAAATGTGTGTATTCGTCCTGGGATTATGGAGACTGAAAATGATCCAAGACAGATCTGAGACTCAAAGTCTCTGCCACCAGTCTGTTCATCACTGAGCTTGTCCATTCATGGCTGTTGACTTTCAGAACCCTGCACATTTAGACTTGGCTCTACTTTTGGACCATTGAAGCTGCTAATAAGGCAGCGCTCACCCCTGTCTCCTCTCCATGTGTTTCAATTCCACTTGTATCTAAAATAAAAGTAAAAGATTTTTTTCAGTGCCTTTATCCTAGTTGTGGCAAAGAGTGAGGGTTCAGTAGGTATTTATTAATAGCCATCTTCTTCCTGAGTGATCTATTCTTCTTCTCTATGGTGGTTTTATACATTTCTACTGACACATTCATATCCCTTTCATTTCCTTCATTTTGTTCTTCTAAAATATTCTTTTTCTATATTGGTGGGCAATAATGGTTGTTATAAAAAGCTGAAATTAAAAATTGGACTTAAAAGGGGGAAGAATTATAAATGAAAATGTAACTGTGACTTTTCTATTAGGAAGTTTATTCACTTAAATTTCTTTTGAAGCTGTGGTGGAGAAATACAGACTACTAGCATCTACCATAGTAATGTGTATATAAACTATGAATGATTCTATAAATTGGATAAAAGGGAATCCATTTTTTTTTAACAGGAATCCCATTTCATTGAGGAAAATCTTTTAGAAACAGCTTGGGAATAGACTATTATATTTGATATGAATAAATATCAACAGAACTATGAGCAACCAGCATTAATAGATTTCAATTATTTTATCTGGGATGAAAAAAGAATCATTTTCTGGTTTTGGTCCAAGAAGGAAATTTAAGAAAGAATAAAGGAAAAAAATCCTATGTGGGTGGTGTTTATGTGAAATGATGAGTCAAAATAAAAGGTTGTGGTTGTGTGACCAAGAGACATTTTAAGAATGAAATATAAATTATACTAGTGCCTAATATGAAATAATATGTACTATTTTTACATAAATACCTATTTATTATCCTATTAAGCCTACCTTATTTTTAATGTAATTTATTTAGTTCATTATGTGAATATATTTTATGGAACTAAGAGTTGAAGGTACGTATCTGAATCAATGGCATCTAGAGAGACAATAGATCCCAAAAGAAGACTTAGAGCTTGTATCAGACATATTCGGCTGTATTTAAATAGAAAGACAGAACCCATTTAACATCTGGTTTCTACTCACCTGAGGCCAAACTGGGAGATTATATGCAAAGAGAACTTTTCTAGTTGTACTCACTGCTGAGAATTTTAATTTTCACTTTTTTCTCTATGTCATAAATATATGCTCCCAGAAATTAAAAAAAAGAAGAAGAATTACTGTACCAACTTTTTCTCAATGTTAATCATTAGGTACCAATTTTATGAATTATATCTTATTCAATTACTGCAAAACCCAAATTAGATAACAATTTCTTCCCATGACTGACTATAATATGCAAAATTATTGGCCTTTTTCCAATAGTTGTTTACTTAATATTTGATTTTGCCAGAAGAGAATTCATTTAATTGTACTAGTCGCTAATTTCTGCAATAAAAAAAAATGTAGGCTAAAACAATAGACTTTTATTATCTCACAGTTTCTGTAGGTTGGAACATAGCTGGGCTTCTCTACATCAGGGTTCTCATAGTGTTGCGTTTAAGCTATTAGTCTGAGCTGCTGTCTCTTCTGAAGATTTGACTAGCAGAAGATTTTATTCCAAATTCAATCATATGGTTGTTTTAAGGATTCAGTTCCCAAGGACCAAGGCCTCAAAACCTCACTGGCAGTTTCTGAAGATTCAGCTTTTTCATTTAACAAGTTCTAGTTGAAAGCTGGCCTCTTTCGGAATGAGCCAGTGAGAGGGGAAGTGAGGACACTCATGACAAAGACCAGGATGCTTTTGTAACTTTGTGTCAGAAGTGACATTCCTTCACTTTTGTGGTATTCTGTTCCTCATAAGTGAGTCAACTAAACTCAGCCTGCTCTGAAACAGAGAAGACTGCACATGGTCCTGAACACCAGGTGGGACTTTGATTAGTGGTCATGTTGGAGGTTGCCTATGAGACAGGAAAATGGGAAACATTTGTATTGGATGCAATGTGTCTCCAAAGATTCACATTTAGTATAGTATCAAATGTAAATTGAAATAATTGAGTTGAATTAATTTTGATGTACTATAATATTGTTTAAGACTTTTTTTTCAAATACAAGAGAGTAAAAATACTTAATGATAAAAGATTCAATAATTTGATTCCTAAATTCATACATTAATACTGCTAATTAGTGTAATTTATGTTATGAAATTTATATTACTATCTTTGTATCTAATGATTCCATTGCATAAAATATGATATTTGAAAAGATGCTAAAATATTAGATTGGTAATTTCATTCAATACATAATATTGTGTTTTATGAAAATTATATGAATCTTTTTGTGTGCATGTGGTACTGAGGATTGAACCCAGGATTGCTCTACTACTGAATTATATAACTAGCCCTTTAAATTTTTATTCTGAGACAGAGTCTCACTAATTGCCCAGGGTGGCCTTGAACTTGTGAACCTCGTGCCTCAGCCTCCCCCATCACTGTGATTACAGGCGTGTGTTTTTGGGATGAAATTATATAAATCTTATGTGAAGCAGTAAATACTTTATCTATAAAATGAATAACTAAAACAATTATTTTGATCTCTGACATGTTCTCAGTCCAATTCTATTTATGTAAACACTAAATCTCTCAGGGCTGCCTTTGGCATGTGAAACACAGTAATCTATATATCTGTCTCAATTTCATACAAAGACAATCTACCCTTCTGTGAATGAACAAGATTCCACTCTAGGATGGTCACTTCTTCTTGGATATTTTGAGGTCATAATATTCCCTGATCACAGAAGCCAATGCAGGACTAGAGTACCAACCATATATGTTATAGAAGTTTTGAATATAGTGTATTTTTACCTAGAGAACTTTGACACACTTTTATTATCATGGTCACTGAGTCATATTTTAATTGTTTATGCTCTTGCATTTCTCCTATACTCTGCTGAATATTTTCTAAATGTTTGGTAATATTGCCAAGTTGATAAAAATTTGCCTAGGAAAATTAATCAATCAAAAGATCTTCTGTAGACATATTTTACTCTCCAATATGTGTTCTTTATGACAACCATCATTTCCCTAATGTAGCATATGGTTTTATAATTGTATCTTCCTGGAGAATGAAACACTTTATCATTATATAATTGTCTTAGTCCATTTGTGAAAATATAACAGAATGCCTGAGATGAGGTACTTTATAATAAACAGAATTTTATTGGAAACTGAACAGTCTTCCATTGAAGGGTCAGCATCAGGTAAGAGTGTTCAAGTTATGTCATCACATGGAAGAAGGTGACAAAGTAAGAGAGAGGGAACTAAAAAGAAGGGAGGTGAATAGATAGAGGAAGAAAACCAATAATGAGATAACAAAACTACTTCCATAATAAGGGCATTAATCCATTCATCATGGTGGATCCCTCATGATTTAATCACCTCCTAAATGTTCTATTTCAGAATAACATTGCAGTGACAAATTTCAACATAACTTCTGGAGGATTCAAATTTTGAAACCATGACAAGGCAGCAATCTCTCTCATTATTGCTAATAGTTTTGCTTGTTCCAAAGTGTGTGTGTGTGTGTGTGTGTGTGTGTGTGTGTGTGTGTGTTTTCTGGAATTCATGTAGCTATACCAGATTTCTTTTGATTATTTTTTTTCTGGAGTGTCTTATTCTACCACTATGGTTTGACTTATCTGAGTCTTAATATTAAAAATGGGCATCCTGTGTTTAGTACAATCTGAAGATCTCTTTTAACTAGTTTGCTAAGCAAACTAATAATAGTTACTTATTTAAAGTAACTATTGATAGAACTTAGTTAAAGTCAGTTATCTTTCTAGATGATTACTATTTATCAATCTGCTCATTGTTTCTTTTTTTGTCTTATCTAGCATTAAGTACACATTTTTATGATTCAATTTCATATCCTCTATTTTTCATTCAATTTTTTTTTGCTTTTGTAAAGTCTTGAGTAAGATACTTTTATAATTTTGATATTTATTGAGACAAGCATCTTCCTATGATGCCTTGAACACCTGGACTCAAGTGATTCTCATTACTCGGTCTCCCCAAAAATCTTAGACTAAAGGCATGTGTCACTGTGCCTTGTACAACATACATGTTTAAATAATCTAGATCAATCTTGAATTAATGCAGTTCAAATGCCTTGTAACTGAATCATTGTAATTCCTCACTAAAGTCCTTTATGATATCATTCTTTATTTCATTTATATGTTATAAGCATACAATATATTGCTTACTTTTAACATTTAGTAATTTTAGAACAGTTAATAATAAAAAAATTAAATATTTTACCTTCCTTTATTTCTTCTATTAAGCTCTGCCTTTCTTTATATATGTCCAAGATTCTGACATATGTATTTTCTTTCGTCTGAGTCAGGCTCACTATGCTTTGGTTATTGCTTAAGTCCAACACTTGTTGGGTTGTAATCCATTACTTGCATGAATCTGGTGAAACAGAACACCTACACAAATTAAGTGAAGTAACTTTATTTCTTACAGCTGGGTGTAAAAGAGCATTAAACCCTAGGATGGGCCAGTCGTCACAGGCACAGGGAAGGCATCCAGGCAGATGGAGTATTGTCTGCATTTGTCCCACTCTTAGAGCAGCTGAGGGGTCCCCAAAAGCAGCAAGCCTGGACTTTATTCCCACAGATGACAAAGCACTCTGGGCATTGCAGGAGATACTGTTTCCAGGAGGCACTGGAACAGTGCCCTGACTATTGTAGCTAGTTTCTACTTTTTCTTAGTTATTGCATTCACAGCACAATCTACAGTTTTCTTAGGAATTTTAAGCCAAAAAGCTGTGGAGGATTGAGTTGGTATAGAGTCACCTGGATAACTGTCCTCCAGGTCTGCCTGAAAGTCTCCTACTAATATTTGTTATAAATCAATTCTGTTGGCAGAGAATTTCCTTAGATTTGGGTTGTGGTGGGCTGAAAAATGCTCTTGCTAAAGACATCCAATCCAGATCCTCATTCCCTTAACTTGTGGATATGTTACATCAGAACATAAGTTAGCAGATATGATTCACTTAAGATTCTTGAGGTGAGAAGATTATCCTGTGTTATCTGGGTGAATCTGATGTTCTCACAGTACCTGTTTGCCGCAGCCCGGCTGGCTGGGCAAAATAACCAGGGGGTGACGAATAACTTGTGTACGTTGATACAGCAGGAGTAGGAGCCGTTTATTGCAGGACAGGAGCAGTATTTATACATTCCACAGAGCTTATCTAATTAGCATAAACTAGATACATCAGTCAACCAACCAGGAATCTCTACACTTAATGGCTCGCTTTTGTTACTTCTCAAACCACTCCCTCTGGCATTTTGCCAGGCACCATCCAGACTTGTTTACGAACTCTAACATTCCCCTGGCTAAATGCCAGGTGTTATTTTGACTTGTTTACAGACTCTAACATTTCCCCCTTTTGTTTAATTTAAATAACAACCATAGTGGTTTTTACAGAAACACCATAAATAACCTGCTACAAACAGAAGGGAAGGATACAAAATGCCACAATACCAAGCCACTTGATGGCTCCATGCAAGAAGCCCTTGGAAAAATTATACCAGCAATGACACTGTTAGCAAAGATACTGAGTTACAATTTGTTATAGATTACAGTTTGTTGTCTCAGTCCAGGTAAAGCAGTGTCTCAATAGATTAACTCACAGTCCAGGTAAATCACAGTCCAGGTAAGTTCTGCAGGCAGCTAGCTTAAATCACAGTCCAGGTAAGTTCTGCAGGCAGCTAGCTTGATATGAAGTCTCGTCTGGTTCTCAGCAACACTGGAAATTCTTCTACATTTGTTTTCACCAGCACTGGGATGAAGGCAGGAACTCTGGATGGCTAAAGAAAATCCTGTAGCATTCTACTAAGAAAACAACCTTCTGAACAATTTAGTATATTATCTCAAGGTTTTTTTGCATTTGAAATAAGCATTAATAGTGCTCATTACTCATCAGCTTCCAGGTGTGGGAGAACCATTGTAGCTTAGTTATTGGCATTGAAAATGACCAAACATCAGGGACACCAGTAGCGTCTTCTGCTGGCTGTAGTGCCTGGGCAGCCCCAGATGGCCCTGGGGAGTGTCCCGGACTCAAACTGCTACTGGGCACAGGGAGCAAGAGCCTGCGAGACTGTGCCTCCAGGTCAGGTCTAGATTTGGGCTCGCGGCAGTGGAAGAGCCAGCTCCCCGGCCAGGAGGCGGGGAAGGGCCAGTCGCCGCCGCCTCTTGGAAAATCCTTGCTGCGCTGTGACCGGCTTGCACACTCGGCAGCCGCCTCTCCGCTTCACGCACCCTCCGGTAACGAAAAGTATTTAGTAATAGCCTTTTGCTGCAACTTTTTTCCTGATAATCCTTCTTCTTCTGAACTTTCTTTTTCTTTCTGACTAGAGTTCCTGGGCTTCCATCAACACATGCCCTAACTATTCTTGGTTCCACTGGGGTGCCTTCTTCCCTTAGTAATTTACTTCTCACCCCTTCCATATTTTCATCATAAAGACAATACAATACACTGAGACAAAACAAGACACAAACATACTGTATCAATCTTTTCCATTTTCTCGAAATGGCCATTTTTCCTCTCGCCCTATCTGCCTAGGGACGAGCAGATTTGCTCCCGTCCTATCTATGGACAGGCAGCTTTTTTTCGTCACTTACCCCCGAGTGTCCCGGGGCTCCCCGTACGGGCCACCATCTGCCGCAGCCCGGCTGGCTGGGCAAAATAACCAGGGGGTGACGAATAACTTGTGTACGTTGATACAGCAGGAGTAGGAGCCGTTTATTGCAGGACAGGAGCAGTATTTATACATTCCACAGAGCTTATCTAATTAGCATAAACTAGATACATCAGTCAACCAACCAGGAATCTCTACACTTAATGGCTCGCTTTTGTTACTTCTCAAACCACTCCCTCTGGCATTTTGCCAGGCACCATCCAGACTTGTTTACGAACTCTAACATTCCCCTGGCTAAATGCCAGGTGTTATTTTGACTTGTTTACAGACTCTAACACCTGTTCAAATGGAGGATAGAAAGACAGTAGAGAAGATGAGACAAAGAGTGAGGTGGTATTTGGAAGCCTGAAAAAGCAAAGGAACAGATTTTCTCCTAAAACCTCCAGAAGGCACACAGCTTATGGACATCCCGTTTGAGATTTCTATACTCCAGAACTATGAGAGAAGAGATTTCTGTTTCAAGACACTAAATTTGTGATAATTTGTTGTAGCAGAAGTAGGAAGCTAATAAACTGGGAAACTACCTTTATTTCAAATGGATATTTTTAGAGAATGTAGAATTTTAGGTTCACAAGTTTTTTTTGTTTTTGTTTTTTAATGTTAAAGATTCTATTCCATTCTTTGCTTGTTTGCATGGTTTTCAAGAAATTCACTATAATTTTTATTCATATTTCTGTGTAGATGTGGGGTTTATTTTCCTTTATGGATGTTCTTTATCCTTCATCTTTGCATTTGGTTGGGCAAAGGTGTTCTTTTTGTTGTTATTGCTTGTTTAGTTTTTCTTTCATTGATATGTCTCCTGCTGAGTGTTCTTTGAATAACCTGGATTTTTGGTTTGGTTTCTCTTATTAATTTTGGAAATTTCTCAAGACTTATTACTCCAAACATGTCCTCTGTTCCATTCTCTCTCCTCTTGTTGTTATTGCAGTATGTATACACATCATCCAATATTATTCCACAGTTATTGGATATTCTATATTTTTCATCATTTTTATTTCTCTTTGTGCTTCTATTTTGCAATTTTCATGGCTATATCTTCTAAGTCATTGCATCTTCTAAGTCTTTCCTCTTCAGCATTGAGTCTACTTATGAGCATCTTAAATTCTTATTGTGTTTTTGATATATATATAAATTTTATTTAATATTTTAGAACATTTCATTTACCTCTACACATACATTTTCAACATCATTTATTGCATCTTTCAAACCTCAATTAGTATCTTTAACTTACTGATCATAGTATCTCCTAATTCTTTGTCTAATTTAACTACTATATTTATTCTGAATCTCATTCTGATAACTGTTTTATCTCTTTAGACTATTTTGACATTGCTTACAGTTTTCTCTTTATACCAAAGGCTCATAGAGCCATAGATATTAAGGTTAATAGGGCTTCAGGTGAAAATGTATGTTAAACTCCCCTAGAGTTGGAGTGGGCACTGTTTGATGTTTTTTACAGGTTTGGACATCGGAGGCTTCAAATTCAGCTAATTACTTTGTTTTTATTTCTCATCTTAGTTCTGGAGTTTTCTATTGTGCTGCCTCTTATGGTTTTCTGAGTTACAATCCACTGTCATTATCACTGGATGCTTAAAACTATGAAGGAAGGCTGTGGACATTTTATTCTTTAGTTTTCTGTATGTCTTTGTGGCATGTACAATGGACTTGTGCTCAAGGGTTTTCATTACAAGTGTCTCTGACCTTCACAAGTGGTCTAGTTCCTCCTAGAGAAGCTGGACATTTCCCTGTGCTCTTTAATTACTTAATTGTCTTTTCCAGTTCTTCCAGTTTATGACCTAAATCCTTCATTTTAAAATGTTGCTTCCGAGACCATAATCCTTCAGTAAGATTGATGGGGTGACAATGAATATGAGCAAAAGCAACTTGGTTGAATTGGGAGCATGTTAGAAGGTCAGTAAAAATTTTATGGGCACCATGAAGAAAGGATCAAAATGTTGGTTGCTGGAATGACAGGGAAATTGTCAAAATGAAGTCAGAATGTGGGAAGAATAATTGGTCTCATCAAGTTTAAATCCAGGGGGAAATTCATATTGTGCATTTCTTTTCAATTATGAGATTATGATATATAAAGTATAATCTTAAAAAATCACTCAAAATATTACCTCTTCTATAAATGATAAACATGCCTAATGAATATAGCCTGATTAATTTACTTTACCATATGTATATATAAAACATAAATATAAGAAATAAGCCTATTTTTATGTAAAACATTAAGTTGAATTGACTTTGATAGAGGTGAAAGAATGAATATGAAAAGAATAAAATTTAAAAATAATGCTGGATTTTTGATAATTTTTGTAATCCTTCCCACTGAACATCCTCAAACTAATATTAATTAAAATAAAAAATAAAATAAAAATGTTAACCAATATTTTAATTTTATATATTTTGGAGGGATTAAATTATATGTACAGTAGCATTTATTTCTCCTCCAATGTTGTTTTGTCAATTCATATGAAGTTATTGAACTATAAATGAAATTCATATTTTTTCAGCTGAACCATTTTTGTTTTATTTTGATTAGTTGGTGTTCATGAGGTTGAATGAGATAAGATGGTCCTGCTAGCATTTTAATTTTACTTTGCAATCTCAAATTCTTGACAACAATACTATCATGTTTGCTATCCTCATATCATGCTCCACTCTCTTTTCATCTTCAACATTATCCCTATCACTCTGTTTATTGGTGATGTGAGCTTTTGACTCACACCAATGTTGTACCATGCCTCACATTTAGTAATTTCCATCAGGTTAGAAGTGTGACACAGACCATGAAGAAGACATATCTGCGAGGTTCTTCCTTTAACTCTAGCTTTTCTACCTGCTTGATATGGGCCAAATAAGAACATCTCCCATCCTGCAGTAGTTCCTTCAAATCCCAAGATCAAATTTTTCTAAATGATTAGTTAATGAACATTGCATGAAACTTAATCTTTTAGAGAGATTTTATTTTTCCCAAGATCTAGATAGTGTGTGCAAATTCTCAATATTTTTCACTATTTTAGTTTGAATTTTACTACATTAGAAGGTTCTTTGGGCTAGCTTCAGAGCTTAGTACAAAAACATTTGCCCTAGCCTGTGAGATTTGGGGTTTGTTTCCTAGAACCACACAAACACATACACACAAATGTTCTTCATAGCTTTTGCATAATTTGGGTTGTGCATTAAAAATAAATTTTTAATATATTTTATTCCCTTTAGTTTCCAGATACTAAATATGGGAATAGGAGTAAAAAGTTGTACCTCCTACATCTTCACTCAGAATTTCCAGAAAATATTTCTGAATGATTGAAATAATGATGAGGCACATGAAGTTATTCTCTTTGCATGAGCTACTTTTTCAAAAACCAAACCAATTGCTAAACAAGTAGTCAGTCAAGGTGACACCTAAACATGTATGGTCATTAAAATTCCTCCTTGAAATTCATATTTGTAAGATGACAAGTGGTACCTGCTTTTGAAAAAAAAAATGGACAAGAGGTCAATAGAAACAAGCTAGATCTGAGAAGAAAACAAGTATATTTAAATTCCTTTAAAATCCTTTTGATAATATCTGTTAAAATTGATATATTTGTGAGGTAGTGATATTTAGGTATTAACCAATTAAAAATAATCTTACTTCTTCTTTGGTATGGGAAAAATAAGTTCCCTTCTTCAGGTTAATAATTTATATTTCCAACATTCAAATGGTACCTTAAGATGAGATAGATCCTCAAACATAATTAACTTTTAATCAGAGTCTAAAATTACATTAAAATATTTTTGAGGAAGGTAATTAGAAAAAAAATAGATTGAGGCTATCATTTAAATCTGAATTTATTATTTTTAAAAACCAGTAAGAAACAAAGGATCATTTTCTTAGGATGAAATATATTTCTCATTATTAAGTAAAATGAACATTTTAAATGAGCTTCTGAGTACTTGATTTTAAGCTTAAATTTTCATATTTTCAATACTTATCATTAACCACTAAAGAAGAGCATCCCAGAGTCTTAGAGGTTAAATTTGCTTTTTTGTGCCAAAGGAATTTAAAACATGACAGACCCTCTCAGAACTGTACTATCTGTTCTCTTTTTATTGGTTCAGTATAATATAAAGGTGTTAAAATTACCAGATAGTATTTAAAAATGCAGTCATAAATTTTTTAAATATATCCTATAATGCTTGTGAACCATGGTTGTTATTCTCATGAGAGAGATATTCTGTGTGAATAGATAGCTAAAAAAAAACTATCTTGTAGGCAATGTTCCATTGGTATAAGAATAAAATGAAAAAGTACTGTTTTTTTTCCAAGAAACTAAATACCTCATATTTATTAAATTTCATTGCTAACATTATGAAAATTGTACACTGAAGCAGAATGCCAAGGCAATAACAGTTTAAAATAATGTAGTGTATAGAGATAAGTAGCTGTTCTCTATTTTCCTTGAAAACTGGAAAATAAAGATGAAGAGACTCATACTCTCAAATATAGAATGGAATTTGAAATTCTATGCTAACATTTACTTGAGTAAGAAGTTAGAAATCACTGAATCACTGTCAAGAATGATTTAAATTTACTTCTTAAAAATATAATTTAATAAGCATGTATTTAGCATGTATGCTAGGTCAAGCAAATGCTAAATTTTGGGGAAATAGAGCTGAGTGATACATATTTTTCAGGATCTATCTATCATCTATTTCTTATTCTCCACTGGTTGATAGATTAGTGATACAAGCACAGGGAACTTACATAATATACTGAATGTAATAGAACTAAAGATATTCCAAGAAATGCAACGGAAGACAAACAACTTTGGTTAAGAAATTTTGGAACTTGTAGATTATCCATGTGCAGAAGATGTATAAATTGTAAAGAGACCTGTGGTAGAGCAAACTAGAGTAGACTTTGCAAAGATACATGTAATAAGGTGCCGCAGCCCGGCTGGCTGGGCAAAATAACCGGGGGGTGACGAATAACTTGTGTACGTTGATACAGCAGGAGTGGAAGCCGTTTATTGCAGGACAGGAGCAGTATTTATACATTCCACACAGCTTATCTAATTAGCATAAACTAGATACATCAGTCAACCAATAAGGAATCTCTACACTTAATGGCTCGCTTTTGTTACTTCTCAAACCACTCCCTCTGGCATTTTGCCAGGCACCATCCAGACTTGTTTACGAACTTTAACATTCCCCTGGCAAAATGCCAGGTGTTATTTTGACTTGTTTACAGACTCTAACATTTCCCCCTTTTGTTTAATTTAAATAACGACCATAGTGGTTTTTACAGAAACACCATAAATAACCTGCCACAAACAGAAAGGGAGGATACAAAATGCCACAATACCAAGCCAATTGATGGCTCCATGCAAGAAGCCCTTGGAAAAATTATATTAGCAATGACACTGTTAGCAAAGATACCGAGTTACAATTTGTTATAGATTACAGTTTGTTGTCTCAGTCCAGGTAAAGCAGTGTCTCAATAGATTAACTCACAGTCCAGGTAAATTCTGCAGGCAGCTAGCTTGATCCGAAGTCTCGTCCGTTTCTCAGCCGAAGACTCTTCTGGTTTTCAGCAACATTGGAAATTCTTCCACCTTGGTCTTTACCGGCACTGGGACGAAGGCAGGAACTCCGGATGGCTAAAGAAAATCCTGTAGCATTCTACTAAGAAAACAACCTTCTGAACAATTTAGTACATTATCTCAAGGTTTTTTTGCATTTGAAATAAGCATTAATAGTGCTCATTACTCATCAGCTTCCAGGTGTGGGAGAACCATTGTAGCTTAGTTTTTGGCATTGAATTTTTTTTTTTTTTTTTTTTTTTTGGAAAGAAACAGATTTTATTTCAGATTTAACAATATAAAAGGTCGATTAGGAAAAAAGCATGTACCAGTAACCAAAAACATTTGCTTACATCATTCCACAATTTACCAAACAAGATAATCCTTTTCTAAAACCAGACTATAGGTTCAAAAATACTTTCACACCCCTAATTGATGCTGTTGGGAACAATGGCCACTACAAGGCCATTTATTGCAGGTACCTTTCCAGCATGTTCTGGTTATCATTACTCTCATTTTATCTTCTTTCTTTTTTCTCTCTCATCAGCTTTTTGCTTTCCTCCCTTCTTCTTTTATTCACTGGATTCCGAGGATCATAGATTTCAAATGTGTCTGAGTCTTGCATGCTTGCATCTTTTACTTTTCTGCTTTTATCCTCAAACTGAAGTACATGTGACATCCATCCTTCATCATCTTCTACTTCTGTTTCGGAAATGTCATTTTCAGGAGTTTCAGCAATTGCTTGAGTGAGTTTAGATTTAAACTGGTTCAGTAGCGCAAGGGTCTGGTCTTCCCGGGAAGTTCCCTTTTTTGCCTGTTGCTTCCTCAAAGCTTCATACTTTTGGTTTTCTCTTCTATATTCTGCAACAGCACCATCTGGAATAGCTTCTTCCTCTTCATTTTTTTTCTCTGCTTTTGATGCATTTTCTACTTTTTTTTGTTTTGCTGCTAAGAGTTCTCGCTTTGGGCAAAATAACCGGGGGGTGACGAATAACTTGTGTACGTTGATACAGCAGGAGTGGAAGCCGTTTATTGCAGGACAGGAGCAGTATTTATACATTCCACACAGCTTATCTAATTAGCATAAACTAGATACATCAGTCAACCAATAAGGAATCTCTACACTTAATGGCTCGCTTTTGTTACTTCTCAAACCACTCCCTCTGGCATTTTGCCAGGCACCATCCAGACTTGTTTACGAACTTTAACATTCCCCTGGCAAAATGCCAGGTGTTATTTTGACTTGTTTACAGACTCTAACAATAAGGGTAAGTTGTTCCAAACAATTATATTCTCCAAACTCAAGAGTAATTGAATTTTCAAGTGTGAAGAAAAGCTATGGTGACAATCTCAGAACTTGAGATTCAATAAATATGCTGCTAATGGATAAAAGGCAGTTAATGCCATCTTCCATGGTTTTGTCTATATTGAAACAGAAGGATTAGTGGTTGTATCACATTAATTAAATCATGGACTAAATTTAAAGGATCACACTTTAAGAGATAAATTTCAATTATTTAACACTCTCAGAATACTTATTGAGAAACTATTTTATGCACAATTTTTCTCATTTCCAAATCTAAAGATGAAAAAATAAACAATAGTAATCATATTCTATTAGCTCCCTAAAAAATGATGATGATGGTATTATTATTATGTGACATATTGTGATCTTATATTATTACAGATAACATTTAGACAACATGTATTAACACTTATAATTATTTTTAAATATATATTTAACATATATAAATGTATTTTAAATATATATGTATATGTGTGTATATACATATACACACATAGTGTAGGCACTACTGTTACCTATTATATACACAGAGAGTAAGTGCCCAAATGTCACATAACTAATGAGTGGCAAAGTCATATTTCCAACATTACAAGTCTGGCACAAAAGTAAATCCTTTTGGTTGATAAATGAATTAACAAATGGCATAAAATATAATACAAACTGTGTATTAGTCAAATTCAACATGTTATGGTGGCTCAAACAATGGAGTAGCTAATTTGGTCTGCAGAGATTCCTTGACACAGTTGAAGATTCACATTATTGTATAAGGTTAAGAAGAACATACTCATAAGACTAAGCGGGAATTAATGAGTTAACACTTTGAGTCAAGACTGAGTCAGTCCAAAATTATACAACTAGCAAAAGTAACACTTTTTATAGTGTCACCAAACTGGTTTCCTATATGGCTAGTTGCAGAACATGACACAGTTAAAGAGTATGGGGCATGTGGGAAATTTAAGACCCATGAAATTTTAGCAATTAGAGAAATGTAAATTAAAACTACATTGCAATTTCAACTTACTCCAGTCAGAAAGGCAATTATCAAGAATACAAGTAACTATAAATGTTGGTGAGGATGTGGGGGAAAGGGTACACTCATACATTGTTGGTGAGACTGCAAATTGGTGCAACCACTCTGGAAAGCAGTATGGAGAGTCCTCAAAAACTAGGAATGAAACAATTATTTGACCCAGTTATCCCACTCCTTGGTATATATCCAAAGGATTTAAATTAGCATTCTACAATGATGCAGGCATATCAATGTTTATAACAGCATAATTCACAATAGCTAAGCTATGTAGCCATACTAGGTGCCCTTCAACATAAGAATGAATAGAAAAAATGTGGTTTATATATGCAATGGAATATTACTCAACTATAAAGAATGGCTTTAGGACATTTGCTGCTAAATGGAAGAATCTGGAGACTATCATGCTAAGTGACTTAAGCCATTCATACACACACACAAACACTCACAAAAAATAAAATAAACAAAAGTTGAATGTTTTTCTCTGATATGTAGAAGCTAACCCACAATAAGGGCAAGATGAATTAAAAAAAAAAAGAGTAGAAGTTAAGTGGAGTAGACAAAGGGGAATAAAAAGAAGGGAGGGGTTGGAAAAAGAAAGACAGTGGAATGAATTTGACATAATTTTCTTACATACATAAATGAATATACCCCAGTGAATCTTACTATTGTGTACATCCACAAAATTAAGTAAAAAAAAATGACTATGGGTAAATGGCAGAAAGATCATAGAGGGAAGGGAGCAGGGGGTGAGGGGAGGAATGTAGACTGGATTAGAACAAGATATGTTCCAAGCTTTTATTATTGTGTCAAAATAGATTCTACTGTCCATGAAAACTAAAAAGAGGCAGTGAAAAAAGCGGGGGGGAGTATTATGTGTAACTTTAACTTAAGTAAATGTACATACAGCTGTATCATTAAACATTAAAATATTTTATAGTATATTGCAGCTGTCAACAAGTTTGATCAGAAGTATGTTAAAAGGAAAATTTTCTGGACCATTCAAACTTGTATATTTTACTTGAGCAAAACTAAACAAAACCATTATTCTTGAATAAGGTAGCTCCCTTAACCAGAGCAAGTTCTGAGAATTCCAAACAACCTGACAGGAATTATAGAGAAACAGAAGTGAGACATGGAAAACTACTGCACTGCCAGTAGCCGAGAAAATCAACTAGTTCTTTGGTTATAGCTTAAGTTGTTGTTGACAGCTTAATCTCTTAACTGACTACATGGCCTTCTGTGAACAGCTAAGCTTGGTTACTGTGATTAAAGTCTATATTAGTTTAGTCTGTTCAGTCTAGACAGCTAAAGGAAACCATATACAAGAACAAAAATGATGTATGAACAAATACGAATGTCAATAAAGGGAGATTATTCCAGAAAGAACAAAATAAATTATAAAATCAAAAACTGCAATAATTGAAATAAAAAATGTATTCAGTAGTAGATTTGGGCCCAGAAAGAAGAATAATCAGACTTCAACAGAGAAAACTGAGATTATCCAATCTATAAAAAGGAAGAAAAATAGAATGGAGAAAACTGAACAGAGACTTAAAGGAAAAAGCAGGATCACAACAAGTGAAACAATATTCTTATTATGGTAGTTCCAAAAGAAGAGACTGAGAAAAATTTAGAATAAAGTATTTGAATAATGTCTAATACATCCCAGATTTTATAAGAAATAATAAATCTTAAGGAATCTATGTAGCAAAGAAGTTCAATGACCTTCAAGAAGTATGAATAAAAAGCTACATCAAAATACAATATATTCAAAATATTGAAAGAGAATTTTGAAAGTAGTAAGACAGACATGCCTCTGTCATGTACAAAGGATCCTCAAAATGACTAACAGCTGACTTCCCATCAGACCCTTTGGGAAGACAGAAGACAGTAGGATGACATACTTAAAGTACCCAGAGAGAAATACTGAGAATAAAGAATTCTATATATGGCGAAAATGAAAGAGGATTTTAAACATTTTCAGATAAACAAAAGCTGGTAGAGTTTGCCAGAAGATCTGCCTTACAAGAACACCAAAGGAGTTTCTTCTGTTTAGAATAAAAATGACACTACAAAACAATTCAAAGCAATACGGAAAACCTGAAGTTCTCTTGTAAAGGTAATTACAAGAATACATTTAAAAGACCAGATTACTGTACTTTTAGTTTGCAGCAACACACCTTATTTCCTACATGTTTTAAAAAACAAATAAAAAATAATCATAAGCCTGTTACTAGGCATAGAATGCACAACGATGTAATTTGTAGCAAAAAAGATACAGGGGGTGAAGTACTGCAGAGAACCAAATATTCTGTATATTAATTCAGACTGTTCTGCTATATATATATTAATTGTGCTCTCCAAGATAATCACTAGTAAAATCTACAGAAATTATGCACAAAAGAAGTGAGAAAGGAATTAGAAGAGTACACTATACAAATCAACAAAATGCAAAAAAAAAAAAAAAAACATAATGAAGGAAAAAAGACAAAATGCATGCAATATAAAGAAAAAAATGTAATGAAATGAAAGAGGGAAGCACTTGCTAATAAGTAATTAATTTTCATAAAAAAGAGGAATTTAGCAGACTGGATTAAAAAAAAAAACAACAAGATCCAATTTGATATGTATATACTGTGTTTAAGAGACCATTTTTTTTTTCTACTGGGAATTCAAGCCAGAGGCGCTAAACCACTGAGCCACATCTCAACCCCCTCTTTTTAAATGTAGTTTTTTTTTTTTTTAGAGACAGGATCTCACTGAATTACTAAGTGTCTCTGAATCTGCATATGCTGACTTTGAACTTGTGATCCACCTGCCTCAGCCTCCCAAATTGCTGGGATTACAGGCATGTGCTACAGCGCCCTGCGAGAGATTAACTTTTGACATGAAGACATGTTAAGTTTGGAAGTGAAAGAAAAAAAAAATGTACCATGGAGAAGTTAATTAAGAGAGACTTAGGAAAAATATATCACATGAAATAGACTTTAAGTTAAAACTTGTTAGAAGACAAAGATGGTTATAATATAATGGGGAAAGATCCGTTCACATATAAGGTATAGTAATTATAATTATAATCATATACATAGCATATAATAGAGTCCAAAATATGTCATAAACATTAACAGATTAAAATATTAAAAGTACACATTTATACAATAATAGTATTTGGACAATCCTATAATTCACTTTCATTAATGCATATAAAATTTAGACAGAAGATCGACAAGAAATTGAAGCACCTGAACAGCCCTTTAAATCAACTGGACCTAACATAAAATATTTTGCTCATCCAAAGCAACATACAGATGCTTCTTAAGTGTAATGGAAGATTCTTCATGACAGACCACAACACAGGAACTGAAATTTTAAAAAACACTGAAAAAATTTAATTATTCTCCCAACCACATTGGAAAAAGAATTAGAAATCAATAAGAAAAGGGAAAATAGATTATTTTACAAATAAATGGGAGTTAAACAACACAACAACCAATGAGTCAAACAAGAAATCAAGGGAATTTAGAAGATTCTTTTTGAAAATGAACAGGTAGATGACATTCTAAAACCTATAGGATGAAGTGAAAGTAGTGCTAGCAGAGAAGTTGATTGCAGTAATTGTCTATATTGTAAAAGAAATGTCTTAAATTAACAATCTAACTTTATACCTTGGCAACTAGAAAGTTTAGAGTAAGCAAAACAAAAAATAGCAGAAGGGAGGAAATAAATATTTGATGAATACAAGTGAAATAGAGAAAAGAAAATTGATAAATTCAGTGAAACACATTATTATTTTGAAATAATTAATTAGTTTGCTAAACCTTTAGGAATACTGTCAAAGAAAGAAGAGAAGGCACAAATAAATAAAATTGGAAGCATATCAAGATATTGCTATAAATCTTACCAAAAATGGAAAGCTTATAAGATAATGCTTTGAACAAGTATG
This sequence comes from Marmota marmota marmota, assembly GCF_001458135.2. Taxonomy (NCBI): domain Eukaryota; kingdom Metazoa; phylum Chordata; class Mammalia; order Rodentia; family Sciuridae; genus Marmota; species Marmota marmota. The sequence goes on along the minus strand of NW_025999982.1, from coordinate 30,176,775 downwards.
TCAATATATCAGGAGGCTTGTGTGAAATAGACAAATCCCTAAAAATTAAAAATTTCTGAAATTGATCCAAAAGAACCTGATAGCAAGCAATGGTATTAGAACAATAATTTAATAACTTTAAAACAATGCCCAAGCTTCACTGGTGAACTCTATCTAAACCTCAATGAATAATGAACACTAGTCCTCAAATTCTTCCAAAAAAAACATAAGATCAGGAACACTTCCTTCCTAACTCATTTTCTGAGGCTAGATTTACATAGATATCAAACCTAGATAAAGATAACAGAAGAAATTTGCAGACTATAATCCATCATAAATGTAGATGCTCAAATCCTCAATACTAGCAAACTGAATACTACCCAACATATTAAAAGCTTTATATGCACTACAACAGCTGGAATTTAATCAAATTTTTTTAAAAAATTTAAAAATCAAAAAATGAAAGAATAATTTTGCATAAGAAAAGTTAATCAATGAAGCACACTGCATTAATATAACGGGAAAAAAATCCTATAATGTCATGTCAATGGACGCAGAAACGATATTTTACAGCTTCCAACATCCTTTCAAGATAAACGCTAAGAAAACTAGTAATAGGAATACAATTAAAACCTCAGTGACATTCTTCATATCCATTAGAATGGCTTTAATTAAACAAAAAAACAGAAAATGTAAAGTGTTGATGAGGATGTGGAAAAAATGGAACCACTATACCTTGCTGGTGGAAATGCAAAATTCTTCCACTCCTATAGGAAAAAAAAAATGAGATTTACACAAAAATATAAACACACAACTGTTGTATGACCCAGAAATTCTACTCATAGGTATGTGCCCCAAATAATTCAAATCATTCAGACAAGTGAATGTGCATGCATGTTCATATCATCATAATCCATAACAGCCCCAAAGTATAGACAACTCAAATGCTTGAAATAATGACTTTATATATAAATCATGATATATATAACAATGGCATATTATTCACTTATAAAAAGGAATGAAGTACTCATACATTTGGCCATGTTAATGAACCTCTAAAATATTCTTATGTAAAACAGACAGTCTCAAGGTTAAATATTATATAAAACTTGAATAGCATATTGAGTATACTGAGTAAAAACAATGAATAGCAAAAGAGAAATTTTAATCACTAAATAGCATAGACACACATTTATTTATTTGTCTGCTTGTTTATTTATTTATTCCATTTTGTGGTGATGGGGATTGACCCAAGGGCCTCATGCATACTAGGTATACAACTATATAATAATCCATTAGTAGTAATACATAATTCTATATAGTGGAAATTGGGAGCTCCTAGGGGCTAAAAGGAGTGGGAGTGGTTGGAAAGTGCTTAATTAGGAAGGAGTTGTTTTGTTGGAGTGATAGAAATATTTTGGAACAAGATAGAAATGGTGCTTGTATAGCATTATGAATGTACTAAATGTCACTAACTTCTTCAATTTCAAATGGTAGATTTCATGTTATGTGAATTATTTAAAAATCTAGAGAAGGGACCAGAGAACTCATAAGGTTATGAAAACGTTAAGCTCATTCTCCCTAAGTCACTATAATATCATAATAGAAGTTTTCATATGAAGAAAAATATGAATGTGATTCTTAAATATTTACCACTTCTAACCATATATTCAGAAGTAGAACAAGACCTCATTTACCACTGACCCATGGGATTTCTAAGCAGTGAATAATACAGAGTTTTTTTGGGCAGCATATATCTCAATAATTGAAAATGTGGGCGTGCATTGGCAAATACACTACAGTGTGTTCTTTCCACATGAAAAAAAGCTGTTGAATTGGAGTTTGGGAAAATGGATACATTTGAAAACTCTGCCTGCCATTCACATAGATCTATAGACTGGGAGTCAGTTTCATTACTATTAGTGTGGCCAACTACCATCAAAACCTTCCTAATTGATAGGAATGGATCTGGATACACAGTGGAATAATTATGTTGTACTCTGAAGCATCTTGTTCAGCAAAATACTTGTATTGGATTAGGTTACATTGATGTCTGCACTTTTGTTCTTACAGTTAATTATGACTTAGAAACCACTGTATTAGCAGCAGGTATTACTTTGTTTTCCATTAAAACACACAAATGGAGATTTATCTAATTCGTTTCAGTGTGAACCCAGTGAGAATCTTTGAATGAGAAAGGCATCATATTATAGAAGTCCCTTCCTAATTTCAGAATTGGAATTGTTGAAGACTGAGTTGATAATAAAATAACTGAATCAGTGTGAGGTAAACTCACTACTTGAGAGGATTGCAAAGCAGGGGAAATGGTGCTAAATGATCTGTCAGGCAACTCATTTAAACTAAGTCTCAAGGAGAGGAGAGGCATTTAGTATAAAATAGATTTTGAAAGGTCATAGAAAGAAAGAGCTTTAAAAAATTTGTACTAAAGAGAAAATTAGGAGAAACAGTACCAGTTAGACATCAAATCTGTATATAGTAACCTGATTATCCAGGAACAGATTATTCAATTTAATCATAGTTGGTCTGTTTATTTTTCTCTTTTCTACTCCAGGATTGTCTAATTCACTTCTGACCAGCATTTTAATTCCAATTTGTGAAAGCATAGGTACATCATAAATGGAAAACTGACTGCATGCCCTGTGGAATTGCTATGGCATTCACATTCTGGCCAAAGGCGCGGGGGCAAAGTATGAGTTGGAACCTACCCTGGACCTGGGTCCTGTGCAAGTCGGTGTGGATGAATCTGGTTCGGGTCTGGGATTCCCCCATAGTCTGCTGGTCAAAAGAGGCTCTCTTGTGTTGGAAGCTGGGCTCCAGCGGGTGCCTGCCAGTGGAGGGTTGGACAGGGGCCTACTGTGTGCTTGGGTCGCGCACAGGTTGGTGTGGGTGGATCTGGGTCCCTGGGCTTGACCTCCGGTTGTAGCCTCTACATGTACTTTTTAAAAAGTAGAACTGCTAATGTAAATTTGAAGAAGTTAGAGAAAGTACCTCAATTAATAACTCAATTCCTATTATCCACTAAGGACATACATTTAATTAGGATTTTTATATAGATACAATTTGATTTTTTAAAGTAATCTATATTAATCTAAAATTCAAATTTCTACTAATACAAAGCTGTTGTAATTCCTAAATTACTAACCTAACTCTAGATATAATGATGCATATGAAAGGTCAACTTGTAGTGAATTAAGTTTATTTTTTTCCCTATTAATTTTATGTCATTATTTCATCCAGTTTCCACATAATAAAACTGAGGCTCATAGAAAATAAGTAATAAATCTAAATCCCACAAAGTGGAAATCTTACAAAATTTTTAAATGAATAAGGAGGAAAGCATATAATCAAAATTTATGTGATACAGCAGAAATGGTGCTTACAGTGATGCCTTCATCTTAGAAACTTATTTTAGAAAAAAAAGAAAAGTTTAAATTTATACCCTTATTAGGCTAAGAAGAAGATAAATCAAACCCACTCCACAGACCAATAATTATCAAAACAAAAATATTTAAAACAAAATATTAGCAAATTGGATCCAATAATATATTAATTATAATATATCTTACAGATGTAAGTTAGGAAAGTAGTTTTAAGTTTCACAAATATAGCACATCAGAAGAAAGAAAGAAGGAAAGAAAGAAGGAAGGGAGTAAAGAAGGAAGGAAAAAAGGAAGAAAGAAAAATTATTTTTTAGTCAATCAAAATAGATGGAGAAAAAACATTATATATTTTTCAAGACACAATTACCATAACTAGCCCTTGGCATCTTGGAATAAAATTTAACTTTTTTGCTCTAGTATTATGATAAGGTGATAGACATTTATGAATAATGTACTGCTAATATAATATTGGAAGATGCAATAGTAAAATTTTTAAGAAAAATATATTGATATCAGCTCTAAAAATTATACTCAAGATTCCATTGGATCATCTAGAAATTTTAACAAAGCAAAGGGAAATAATAAAGGAAATACACACCAGAAAAGAAGAATTAAAACTATACTACTTGCAGAAGATATATTACCATAGAAAATCCTAAGGAGTCCCAGTAATAACTATCTACTACTAGAACTAATGAATAAATGAATCATGGCATTAAGTCACTGTATCCAAGGATAATAAATTACAATATGTTTTCCTATTCTTGAAACAAGAAATTGTTAAAGAAAGTTAAAACTAATATCAATAATTAGACCTGGACAATATGATAGAATAGAAAACCATAGATTTTACTTGCTTTACAAAAACACAGATGTAATAATAATACATGGATCAATTATTTTCATTATGGACTCAGAAACCAGTTAAGACATTTCTGCACTTCAAGAAAGCAGGGAACTGGCCTTGTTAACTCCAGTATTATAATTTATAGAACTAACTCACCAAAGACTTTCTACATTGTACAGTGAAATGTAATTAGGAGAAAAATCATAATTCCTGGTTTCTCCTTAGGGAAGGAAAGTAAAAACTAGAACATTACATCTAATATTCAGAATTTTGTGGGACTACCTTAGGTACTGTTTTCTGACTTGGCATAATCTAAGCACTGAAAAGAAAGGGTGCTAATTTGGGATGCTACTGGAAGAAAAGGCAATATTGAGGGGGAGAAGGGGAGAAGAGGAGAGGGGGAGAGGGGGAGAAAGATATACTTCTCAAGGGTAGGTCCAAAGTGACCAATTTCCTCTAACCATGCCCCACCTGCTTATAGTTTCTAGCACTTCCCATTAGTCCATTTAAATTATTGATCCATCAAGTGAATTAATCCACTGATGAATTTGAATCCTTCACAACCCAACCTTTTCCTAAAAGCCTCATCTCTGGACATTACTGTAGTGGGGACCACGATTTCAACACATGAGTTATATAGTTCCAAACTATAGCAATAAGTCATGAAGAAAAAGAACTCCTGAAGATATCAGTAACAAATAGGAATACCTCAACTGACATTCTCAACAGAGAAAAACAACACTTTTTACACAATGATCAGGGACAGGGCAAGGATGATCACTTTCACCTGTTACACTATTGGTCGGGTTAAGCCCAGCTTATGTAGGGGTTGTTTGTTTTACTAGAATTTTAAAAGAAATTGCTTGTGGAGAGCATTATGTTTCTCAATTAAATCAATTATCTGGAATGCTTAGGGGCATGAGATTCTATTAAATTCCTGTTCCAAGAGTCAATACCACTTTTTGGAGGGGTGGAGATTACTAGGGATTAAACTCTGGGGCACGTGCCCAGCCCACTTAGTTGCATCCCCATCCCTATTTTGCATTTTATTTAGAGGCAGGGTCTCACTGAGTTGCTTAGGGCCTTGCTTTTACTGAAGCTGGTTTTGATCCTCCTGTCTCAGCTTTGAAGCTGCTGGGATTTCAGGCATGTGCCACCATGCCTGCTGCTTTATTTATTTAAAGAACTGAGATGTATATGTTGATTTCAATTAGCAACATCAATACATTTGAAATGCGTATGTTGTGTTTCAGTAAGACTTTGCTATGTGGCCTTAGTACATGTAGAAAGTTGTAATTGTGACTTTATATTTTGAGTGTCTGTGAAGCAAACGATTTCCAGAGTTTTCTTTCTCTTTTTCCCTCTAATTTCAGGGAATTGCAAATAAAAACCACAATGAATCGAAAATAAAAACCATGCATGCTGGTATGACTGTTAGTTTAAATAAATAAATGAATAAATAAATAAAAGCAGAAAATTACAAGTGTTGACAAGTATGTGAAGAAATCTGAATCCTTGCATGGTGTTGATAGGATTATAAATTGGAATGAATGTTATGGAAAATAGTATAATATTTTCTAAAAAAATTTAACTACCATGTAATAGAGCAAACCCAATTCTCATATAAAAGAACTGAAATTGTGACTCAAAGAGATACTTGTATTCCCATACTTGCTGTAGCACTATTCACAATAGTAAAGATGTAAAACAAACCTTCAGGTCTACCAACATATAAATGGCTACAGAAAATGTGTTACATACTTGCAATTGAATATTATTTATCCATAAAAGAAGAAAATTCTGTCATCTGTTGAAACATGTATGAGCATTGAAGAAATTAATCTAAGTGGAATCAGTGAGTTGCAGATGGTTAAATATTTTACTTCTTACAGGATTCTACTTTTTTGAGGTTCTAAACCAATCAAGCCCATAGGAACAGAAAATACAATGGTGGAATTACTGTCAAATTAGTTTATAAATTCAAAAGAAGTTTAAAATGTATTACTAAATAGAGACATTTCAATATACAATGCTGTTAGATGAAAAACAACTTAAAGAAGGCAAGGTTTGTTCTGGCTCATGGTTTCAAATGGTTCAGCCCATCTCTGGCTTATTCTGTTGCTTTGGGCTTTAAGTAAAGCAGAACATCATGGGGGTGGGAGCCCATGACAGAAGAAGCCCCTCAACACAAAGCAGCCAAGAAATGGAAAGAGATAAATAGACTGGAGACAAGATTTACCCTTGAAAGACATGTTCGCTCCACCAATCAGAACCCACCTTCCAAAGATTCCACCACCTCTCAATTGAGCCAAGGGCTGACAAATAAACCTTACACACATGGCCTTTGACAGATATTTTAGATACAACCATTTCAACTGGTGATTGTTAAGTGCAATGGGCAGATAAATTATTGCATGTATGGACATATTGAAGCAGCAAATCCTTCCTAAGATGTTTCTTTTTAACTCTGTTTATAACTGCAAGCTGCTAGTTTCTGTAATTATGCTTGCTTAGTGGCTATGGCAGGCTATGGCCTGAAGAAAGAGTGAAAAATCAAGGTTACTTTCATGAGAAAGTCTTGAAACCTGGAGAGTCTGTACTGTATAAAAGATACTGAGAACAAAGGACTGGGCTATGCTTTTGAAGAGGACTCCCACTGAGCCCACACTGGTGCTGAATAAACCTTGCTCCTCTACATCTGTAAGTGCTGCTTATCTCTTTCTAGTACCATAATTTCTGTATTTTCCTATATTTTCTGTAACAATCTGAATATTAAATATTTACATCTCAAAGATGATAGTCATAAAACTCATATCTGTGTTTTGTTTAGTTGTATGGAACATAGACATGGGAGTAGGATATTGTGCTATCATGTGCCTTCAAATTTTTTTTGATACATTGAAAATATTTTTCAAAAATTAAATTGGAATACTAAGTTCTATAATTCTAGAGATATAAGTTGCATCTCTACAACTATACTGATTATAGAGAAGAATGGATCTAAATATTTCTCTATGTCCAAAAATTAAGCCAGGATTCTAAATTATGAAGATATTTGGTCACGTTTAGGCAGAAAACATTACTAGAAATTTCTTTATTTTAGAAGTTTGAGTTGAATGGAAATGGAAATATGGGGATGATATCTCAGTCATCTAGCAGTGAACTGTATAAGAACTTGAGACCAGGGGACAAAAGACAGTCAGCGAAGGTAATAAATAATTGGGTCTGGTCAGGAAGATGGGGGCTGATTGGAAAGGAAAGGAAATAAAGTGCTGATATATCAGAGCTCTTCCGGCTTCTCATCCTGTTGCCCAGGGAATTGTTCTTCCCTGCAGGAAGATGTAGGAGTTGTTAATTAATGCCCCCTAGCCTGCTCCCTTCACTTCACTTTTTGCCCACCTTATGGTTACTAGTCACCTATGCAGGATGGAGGAGGAGAGGTCATGAGAACAAAGGAAATCTACAATGTATAAAAGGGGTAGGAGACCCCCCCCCACACACACACTTCTTTGGATACCCAGCTCTGGGACCTCCTTTTTTGCAGAGAAGTCTATCTCTGTTCTATCCTTTAAATAAAACTTGCTTTCTATGCTAGCCTTGGTATTTCTTGGGTATTCAATCTTCACAGCTGGAGAATGGAACTTGGCTTGGATTGATTCTCATCACCAGCACTATAAGGATACACAATTCCCATTTGTTAAAAGAAATAGCATAGATAGAGTTAGAAATAACCTAGATAGGAAAGGTAAACATACATAGAGCATGCTGAATTAATTTCAGATTATTGAGGAAAATAGTGAATGTAGGAAAAACAAGCAACAACTGTTCTGTATATGTATGTCTAAACCAAAAAATAATAATAACTTCCTTATGGACATTAACTTGCAGTTAAAATGATTTTCTAACCAGCCCAGAGTGGTGGCGAATGCCTGTAATGGGGGGCTGAGACAGGAGGATCAATGCCTATCTCAGAAATTTAGCAAGGCACTAAGCAACTCAGTGAGACCCTGTCTCACAATAAAATACAAAATAAGGCAGGGGATGTGGTTCAGTGGCAGAGTGCCCCTGAATATACACACATACACACATGCACACACACTTACATATACATATACATATTCTGTCTAAACCACAGTTTATTATATTAATAAGTATTCTCTATTTTTGTTGTTATTTTGTTTTATATTTAAATAAATTAAAAGAAAAGAAACAAAGAAATTCAGCTCTTACTTTCATGGCCCACATTGCAAGTGCTGAAGAGCCAAACATGGACCGTGTCTACTGCATGGGACAGCACAGTAGAATATATCTGTCAGTCTCAAAATTTTATAGGAATTTAGTTACTCTGAAAAATTGTCCCAACCCAAGATAAAGTTAGCTTTCAGGATTCTTAGATCATGTTGAAATTATTAGACAACTTTAATATCACCTCAAAGCCCTTTTCCCCAAATACCTTCATATATTCCTTTATTGAATGGCCAATATCATTGTACTTGAGTCCTTCTTTACTATACTATTCTGCAAATTTGGTATGTGTTAAAATGACATATGAAGACTGAAAAACATCCTATCTCTAGTTCACCTATAGAGAATAGTTTAGCATAATGTTAAGCTATTAGTATTCTTAGAATTTTCCCCAATGATTTTGATGTGCAGTCAGGATTGAAAGCTATTATTAGAGGTGCACATAAGCCATGTCCCAGACTTCCAAACTGGAGGAGGGAGCAGGGCCGAACTATTTGTTTTTAAGAACCCTCACAGGTAATTCTGATGCACATTAAATCTTTTGAATCACTGCTTTTCTACTTTCCTTTCTGTCTGAAAATAAAAAGAAGTGTGTACTTTACCTTCTCTCCAGCATTTAAATCTTATTTTGAAAAAGCAATGTATTTAATACTTGCCCATGAAAATCTCATTTAGCTGCTTCTTCTACCTTATTTATTTATTTATTTATTTATAATAGGGATTGAACTTAGAGATTTTAACCACTGAATCATATCCCCAGGACCTCACTCCTCCTTTTAATTTATTATTATTATTATTATTATTATTATTATTATTATTATTATTATTATTATTATTTTGAGACAGATTCTTGGTAAACTGCTAAAGTTAAGTTTAAACTTATGATCTTTCTGTCTCCACCTCCCTAGTGGCTGACATTATAGGCATGTACCATGGTGCCTGAGTAACCTATCTCCTCTTCTACCTATTTCTATTATTCATTTTTTCCTAAAAGCCCTAATCAAGTATATCAATATTCCTTTCTTTTTTTTCCCAATTTATATTATTGGACACTAAAAGTCACACACACACACACACACACATATCACACACACACACACACACACATATATATATATATGCACACACATACATACACACATATATAATAAATATATATTTGATATATTTATAACTATTTAGTAACATCAAGCAATAGGGAAATTTTATAGAAGAAAATTTATATTAAATAAAATTTATTCACCTAGAAAAAATTACTGCCAATGATTGACCAGTACTTCCATAAATCTATCAATAAAAACTCATAAAATATGATTAGAAATTGTATCACATTTCATTTTAATCTTTTAATCTTGGAGAATTTTCTAAGTTTTCTACAGATTTATTTTTATTTTTTAATTGTTACTTTTTGCTTATCTATTTATCCTTAAGAGACCAATATTATTGGCTTGATATAAAGAGATGAATAATATTTTCATTAAATACATAAATAAATACATTTAATATGCATATATGAATTATTATTTTTAAATAAAAATATTATATGCATGTTCCTTGAATGAATATTTTTATCCTTTGTAAACACATTGAGTTATCTCTGCAATGCCATCAAAATAATTCATGTTGAGGTTTTATTCACAATGCAACAATGTTAGGAGGTGGGGTATTATAGTTTTAGATACCCAAAAGCTCATGTATGAGAAAATGCAAGCAGGTTTAGAGGTCAAATCATCAGATAATGATATTTGTAACTCGATCAGTGGGTTATTACCCAGATAGGGATTAAGTACGTGGTAACTGAAAGCAGATAGGGTGTGGCTAGAGAATATAGGTCACTAAAATCCTGCCTTTGGGGTTTGTATTTTGTTCCTATTGAAGGGTTATTCTCTGTTTACTTGTTGCAGTATTCTGAGCTGTTTTCCTCAGCCATGCTACTCTGTCACAGTGTTCTGTCTTACCTTGGGTCCAGAGATAAGTAGTTGGCCATCTATGGCATGAGACCCCTGAAAGCAGGAACACCAAATAAACTTTTCCTCTCTTTAAATTGTTCATTTCAGGTCTTTTCGTCACAGCAGCATAAAAGCTGACTAAAACATGGGTCCTATTGGGAAGTGTTTCAGTCATGGGTCAGAACCTAAGGGAATAATGGATGTCTTTCTTGCAATAGTTCTCTCTGGAAGAAATACATTAAGTATCATGAAAAAGGGTTGTAAAGTGAAGCTACCACTATTATTTTGCCACTTTCACATACACCTACTTGCGCTTCCACTTTTCTCCATGAGGTTCTTAAATAATAGGACCTTATATTAGACTTCCTAGCCTCCAGCATTGTGATCAAAAATTAACTTTTTAACTTGATAAGTTAGCCAGTCTTAAGTACTATCATATCAATATAAAATGAACTGAGGCATCTTTTAAAGTAAAATGTTATAGATTTAACTTGTCCCTTTCATTGTGACAACATCTATTCCAAGACACAAATTTCTCTCTATTATTTTCTAACTGGTAAGCATTTAGATGGTTTTGAGTATTCTCTAGCAGAAAAAGCTATTTTCTTTTTCTATTAGAGTGGCTATAATAAAAGTGGCTATAATAAGTGATTTCACTATAATTTTTACATAATAGTATATTTTTGCTATGGCATATATTCCCATATCTGATAATGATGAGAGAGTTATTTGTGATTTTTTAAGATAAAATACTTTGGTTTTACCAAAAATCTAAAATCAAAAACAACAACAACAAGAAGACAGGTTTATGTTAGGGACAACAGTTTATGGGTACCTTATTTTTCATATTCATGATAACACAGGAACTCACAAATCATTGATTTTTTTTTAATAATGAATGAGAAATGAGATTTTTGAGAATACTTTAATTTTGGGCTGTTTCCAAAGTACATCAAACATATTCATATTCTATTTGTATTCTTTTCTCAATTTTTGCATTTTATCTCAATAATATTAAGAAATTCTATGTTGATTATGGATTTTATAACTTTGTCATATATAGGGTCAATTAATTTTTTCTTTTGACAGTCTATATGTTTTTCCAAGCAGATTTTATTTTGATACAGTTAGCTTACCATTCATTTGCATGATAGGGTCTTTGATCCAATTTTACTTAAATGATGCATTGGATACTTAAGATTATACATTTGGTCTCAAAATTTATTCTATTTTAAAATAAAACTTATTTTTAATCATATTCATTAATCAGAATAAACATACGTTGAATTATAAAGAGAAACAATTACATTTAAAGGAAAAATTTTCACATACAATGAAAGTAGAATTGGCTTTATTTTCTTCCTAGATAGCTAATTATCATGCCAGCAAGAGTCATTAAATTAACAATCTCTCTCCAAATTGAATTCAATGGCTTTGTTGCTATATATTAGATATTCACATACACTGAAAAATAGTTTTGCACATTGTACTTCATCAATGTAATTTCTCTTTCTAAAGCAATATTTCATTTCACTAAGGAAACTTTATGTAATATATTTTATTAACTGATTGGTAACTCCTCCTTCCAATTTTATTTTTGTTATTGTTATAAAATGGTATTGGCTCTTATCATAATTTATGTGTCCATATGAAATTCAATATGACTTTACCATCCTTGATGTGGAAATTCCATTAAAATTTCATCAAATTTAGATATTAACTTTGAGAATGTTGTAATCCAGTAATATGTCATGAACTTTAATTTCTCCAGATCTGACTTCACATCCTTCAGTAAGATTTTATAGTTGCTATTATTTGTCTTGACTTTGTTTATAAAATTGGCTTTCATGTATTTCTTTGTATAATACTGAATATGACATATTTTTCCCAATTACAGTGTTAAGTATTATTGAAAGAGATTATAATATTTAACATTTTCTTATTTATATTAAGCCATCTCAACAAGTTCTCTGATTTCTGATCAATTTTTCTGTGTACAGTAGTATGTTTGTTTGTTCTGAGAAATAACTTAATCAACAACAATGTATTTGTTGATATTTTCAATATTCATATGTATGTTTCTTTTTCCCTTATGAATTTAATAGTATTAAATTATTGTAATAAAAGACAGTAAATTTTGTTCTTGTTTTTTAATAGGAATGAATTAATTATTTCTCTATTTAAAATAATTCCTGCCTTTTTAATTTCTAGTAAATTAATTACCTTCTATTAATTTTTGTCTAAACATTTTTATAGTTTTAATCAGAATAAACATATGTTGAATTATAAAGAGAAACAATTACATTTAAAGGAAAAATTTAAATACTTTTGGCATAATCATATTCTATCTCTTTTTAACTTAATGAATGAATGAATTATAAGGACCAGCATTACATTTCTGCAGTATTCTCCATTTTTATCATTTTTTATGAACACCTAGAATTGATTTTCTAAACTTTCTAATTTCTAAGAATGTCTGTTTCCATATTGATCAATAATGTTTGATGTTTTCCACTTATATTATTTTTATCAGAAACTACTTGTGCTAAATTTGTGAACTAAATTGAGTAGTCATCATTTCTTTCATCTGGATTGTTATAAAGTATCTTGCCCAAAAGTATGTCTAAATGTTAGAATGTGTATTATCTTACAATCTTAGTAGATATTGTCTATTCACAGTTCTCCTTTTGGCTGTAGAATATATGCAATATAATTATATGGTTATTTTACATTTATACATCTCTTATTGAGTTTTTTCCTATAGTCCCAATCTAATTTGCTCTTTTCCTACAACATTAAAAAATTTTTTGATCACAAATAATTGACTTCTTTCATAAATATTCTGAAAAAAATATATTTAAATCTTTTTAGCATTAAAATTATACATAATTTGAGGTGTTAATTTTATTGATTTCTTTCACATTTTTACGGTTGATTCTTGTTTCTTATTTAATTTTTATAATGGTAATATGCACTTCTTTCCATACTTCTTTATTTCGATTTTGATGACATTTGAAAATAAATTTGGCTGTGAGTTGTATTACTTTTCTTTAATGCTCTTTTCATTGCTTTCTGATGTATCTTAAATTTTAATTGGATTTTATCTTTGAGGCATAGCAAATTTAGCAATTTGTTTTGTAATTATCTAACAAATTTTATTTTTGTTTATTTTTTTACTTTCACATAATAATTGTTAAAACATAAAACATAAATTTTATTTTATCCTTTGTAGGTTAGTTTCATTTTAATAATCTATAGTGAAATCTTTTAACAGCAGAATGTTCTAATTCATATAGTGTTCATTGTAGATATTGGCTGCCGCAGTCTGGCTGGGCACAAATCACGAGCCACTGAAGCAGGAACAAACTTTATTTTTAAACTGCAGGAAAACACTTCACACAGCTCCCCGGGAATCCTCCCAAATGCCAGGAGGCTTGTCCAGGAACCCCCAGCCGGAAATATATCTCCCGGAAATCCCTCCTCCTGCGCTTCCCCAACCAATGGGAACTCTCGGGGAATCCCCGGAAATCCCCACGAGAACTCCAAAATAGTGCAAGAACTCAAAAGTTGCGGCAGAGGCGGATAGTAATGCCTCACCTGTCAATCAATACTGTTGGCAAAATGCCAGGGGCCATACAGACTCCGCTGTGGCTCTCAGCAATTGGCAATAGTTATTTTACTTGTATCCCAGAATTGAGTACATTCACCTTCAAATATTTTTCATACTATCAGATGGTTCTTTCTTAAAAGCAGGCTGATTTATTTTTACTCCCAGACATTGAAACAAACAAACAAAAACAAAAAACAAAAACAAAAAAAAAACTCTGTTATCTAGACATTGCTTATTGTATCTATAGTAATACTAGCACCCAAAGGATTACCAGATCTTTTCAGCCTTGTTTGCACTTAACATGCAAGTAATCCTTTCCATAGAAAAAAATGAGTTTTTCACTTTTATGCCTTTAACCATGCATGAAATTTTGCCTGAAATACCCAGATTTCAGATTACTATCTGTTTAACTATAATTCTGCCAATATTCTTCTCCAAACCATCTGCAATATTGATGATATTCTCAATGTTGTTTGTGTTGAAGTGCATGAGTTCTGAGAATTCTTTACTTTTTAATTCATTTTTTAAAGGTGTTCTTTCCATTGAAATGACAATCTAAGGAAAATATTGTAGAGGATACAATCAAAGAAATCCACATTATATTAGAGTTTTGCCACATTATTTCATTGTCTGTATTTGCCCATTTCCTATTAGTTTTTCTCTCATAATTTTAGCATGTATGATACTGAATGGTTTCTGTAAAGATAAAATTATCATCTTTCCATCTTTGGTATAATACTTAAGTTTTGTATTTAACAAGGTAAATCTTTCCTTTTTCAGATAATTCACAATTTAAAAAATTATGTAGAGTAAAATATAGTTTCTTGGGTTTATATGGTGAGACTTTTTCTAAATATTATAGAAATAAATATAAAGGTAATACCAAATTATTGACAAAAACTAAAGATGAAATGAATACAGGAAGGCAAATTTATTTCATGTGATAGTCTTAATAATATACTTGTGTTCAATTGGGATTGGCTTTCCAGCTCTTTAGATGGTTTTTTTGGTTTTGGTGGTGCTGGGGATTGAACCCATAGCCTTGTGCTGCAAGGCGAGCACTCTACCAGCTGAGCTATATCCCTAGCCCCTCTCTAGCACTTTAAATGGATTACTTTGGTATTACAACTGACTTATTATACAGTCTGCCATTTAAATATGTTTAACACACACACACACACACACACACAGAGACACACACACATTCTGCAATATAACTATCAGTGCCTCTGACTAAAATACTCTATAAATTCCCCTTTATTATATTTTCAACAATCTTTGATTTCTTTCTTTTTTTGGTGGGGAGGTACTGGGGGTTGAATTTAGGACTACTCTGGGGCACTCATCCAATGAGTCACATCCCTAGCCCTATTTTGATTTTATTTAGAGACAGGGCCCCCTGAGTTATTTAGTGCCTCACCATTGCTAAGTCTGGCTTTGAACTACAGATCTTCCTGCCTCAACCTCCAGAGCCCCTGGGATTACAGGCATGAACCATTGCATCCAACTTGATTTCTTTAATGATAATTATGATGAAAAATAAGTAATACTCTCTTCACATTCTACAAATAGGAACAGAATCTCTTTACATTTTTGTTTAGTATCCATAGATGCTACCATTGAGTGTTTGTAATCATATTTGAGACAGAAACTGAAAATAAATTAGACAATTTTGTCCAAGTAGATGACCAGTTTTCAGGGTAGATTATTTGCTTCCTTCTAGACACAGGATATGAAGTAAGGAGTTTTGGTTTTTGAATGGTATTGGCATGTACAGGAAGATAAAGATAATTCCCTTTACTATTCAACATTATGACAGCTGTCTCTTAGTTATGATTTAATCAAATGAAAGTATACTGAGTTATCAAGCAGCAATTACATTTTAGTAAATATTTTAAGGTAACATTTTATGTTGGAAATGAAAAATGTCTAATTTAAAAGAGAAATCTGTCCTAGGGATTAAAGATCAACAATCCAGAGATATGAAAGGCAGATGAAAAAATGCTGTTCTAAATATAAGCCTCCAATAGAAAGGACTTACCTTATGTATTTGCCATGATGACCAGGAAGTAAAAGACTATGCCAACTTAAAATTGTGGATTTACATAGTTGAAAGTTTAAGAATAACGTATAGACAATATTTTAGTAACTGAGGGAGAAATCAGTTATCCCAAAGGAGCAAAGAGAGTCACATATCAAGAACTGAGCATTAAATAACACAGAGGATTATGTCCGCGCACACACCACACACACACAACACATTTAAACATACATGCATATATAAGTATAGTCTATACATGTATATATGTTTGTATGTGTAAATGTGGGTGTAAATACGTCATGACAGATTATCCCAAGATTCTTGGCTTCTTAACAATTTACTTTTACATAAATTATTTGTCACATTTTGAGTTTTGTACATATTAGTACATACTTTTGAGTAGGGGTTTTCAACTTTGGTAATATCAACTGTTTGATCTGCTTAAGCATTTGCATTGGAGTTGGGGATACCTTTATTGTAGGATGCTGGCAGAATTCCTGGGCACTTCTCAGCCATAGTCCAGTGGTAGCCACCACTCTAGATATCACTAAATATTTATCTAGGTATTTCCAAATGTCCCATGAAGAGAGGGCTAAATCGTTCCTGGTTTAGATCCAATGCTAGAGAATAATATTCAATTAAGGAATCATGCAGAAACTGTCCTACCATATGCAAATCATATGTAAGCATGTGATAAAATTTCAATTTTGTATATTGCTATGTTCCTAAAATATCATATTACTTGTTCTATGAACAAAGTAAAATTTGAGAAGTCTGAAAAGATATTAAGTATAATCTATATATAAGGATAAAGTCAAAACTATCATCATATATTTCTACTTTGAAAATTCTGTTTAAATCCAAGAGAAGACTCTAATGAGTGTTCAGTTATTGTTTACAAAGAAGTGTGCAAACCATCTAGAAATAAACCTCACACCTTAGGAAAATTTTAAACCCTAGATTCATCTTCATCTTACAAATAATTCCTTCTCTACAAGAGGAAATGTTAATACAAAACATGAACGTAAATGTTTTAAAATCAATGCTTGTATAATTTTGAAAAGCTACTGAAATAATGCAATGGTTGGATACTTTATGCATTAAATCTTTCTAAAACATTGTAGTGCTTTGTAAGAAGTTTCAAGGACCCAGTGAAGGAGAATTAAATTATCAAGTAACATTACTGCTCGTTCTTATATTTACATTTATCTTCAAAGCGAGTAATTTATTTTGGGGGGCAAAGAGAACTATACATCACACTAATGCACACACCTTTTAAAATGTGCCCTTCATGCTATGACTGGACATAGTCAAACTCACTTTGCAGTGGTTTTATCTGCTGGAGAGGAAATTTTAAATATGTAGGCTCCATAGTTGTCTCTGCTTTGAACATATTTTCTGTTTTACATTTATGTAGGAGTGGCAAAACAAAAAATCATCTGTTAAAAAGAATAACCTCCATAATAATCATTTCCAAAATCTGCTGAACTGATCCTCGTATGTCTACCCAGATGGCAAAGTGGTGAAATGGAACCAAGAACACCTCGAGGCAGCTCTTGTTATTGTTAATCTCTGGAGGATTTCAACATGGAAGCACACCTGCCTAAATCTGCATCACCTTGCAAGTCGAAAAGACATTTTCAGCATAGTTTACAAGAAGTAAGATAGCAACCCATTGTGTATCTGCTTTTCTATTCAGACAATACTATGGGTTTTAATAGACTGTAGAAGACAAGTGTCTAACATGGCTTTGCTTGAACAAAACATTATCAACAACATTTATTGCAATTTTGTCCTGCATGTCTAACTTTTAAAATTTCTATAAATTCTAATTCATTGAATACAAAGTATGAGCAAAAGTGTGTCATGCCAGAGGAGAAGGGAGCTTTCTATTATAATCAAGAACATAAACCCCATTTCCACTTGTTAAGATGTGAGTAGCAAGACCTCAAGAACTTTTTGATGTTTAAAAATAAGATGATAAGTGTCATTTTCGTAACATAAAGACATTTAGAAATTATTCCCCAGATAATTTTCTGGCCAAGGCTGTTATATAGCTCTAAGCACAACCAATTAAAATGTGGGAAAGATACCAAGAAGATACACGGTCTATCATACACAAATAGTCAGTAAGAGTTTGTATTTTAAAATGGTGCCTTTTAAAAACAGTGTCTTAAAAATTATTCGTAAAAAGCTTGCTTATATTGACTGTCACTATTATAATTGTTAAATGCCCTGCAAAACTTAGGAGAATGTGTGTGTATTTCCTTTTTTTCTCTCTCTGTAAAAATAGCAAACTATATCAATCTTTTGACCAGTTCTTAATAGCTACCCTTGATATGAGCATAAATATATAATTATTTCACAAATATTAATAATTAACAATACTTGAATTTTTCCCAAAATAAAAAGTGACTCTGTGAGTTTTAATATCACTAAGATATGTATATTTCTTAGAAATAAAAAGAATAGAAATGCTTATATTAGTGATGTTATTAAAATTAATTTGGCATAGAACTTTGTCGCTTCAGTTAATATGGCAGTTATGTAACAATATAATATTTTTTGAAATTCTCATTATCAAATTATATTACTACATAAACAATTAAAACACTATTTTCCACAAGAATCAGTCTCAGTTATCTAACACAATTCAGCTCCCACACCCTAATTTCATTACAACTCAGTTTGTTGCCATACATTTCCTAAAAAACACTGAATATAAACATGTAAGTTACTATTTTTCTAAACCCTTCAAATTTTATCTTGCTAAATACTACAACAATTTTGTTGTTCTAGTAGCTGTAAATTTTTGAATAAAGAACACTAATACAGTCTTATTTTATGCCTTCCTTTCATTTCCTTCTCATGTATTACTTCTCCATTTTCCAAAATTTCAAAACTTATTTGTCACAAAAAATAAAAAAAAGTCGTACTGAAAAAAAGAAACAAATGTGTCAACCCAGGATCCTTTTTAATAGAAATGTAAGAGTAAATTCCATTTCTTAGAATACTATATTTGATGCTGGTGGAATATATGGTTTGTAATAATAAAGGTTTAATTTAGAAATAAAATACAAACTTTATTTAATGAGAGAAATATAAATATCATTTATTCAGAAATATATCTCTTATATAGTAAGCATTTATTTATTCCACGTGATTAAACAATTTAAAATACGCAAAACACAGATGACTGAAAAAGTCAATGTTATTCTTTTTTTTTTAAAGAGAGAGAGAGAGAGAGAGAGAGAATTTTTTTAATATTTATTTTTTAGTTTTCGGCGGACACAACATCTTTGTTTGTATGTGGTGCTGAGGATCGAACCCCGGCCGCACGCATGCCAGGCGAGCACGCTACCGCTTGAGCCACATCCCCAGCCCCTCAATGTTATTCTTACTATTAGTTTCAAAAAAATCATTCAAAGATAAATCGTGCTTGGGTCCATTTTCTGTTGCTATAACAAAACACCTTAGGCCTTTTAAAGAAAACAGGTTTATTTACATCACAGTTTGGGAGGCTAAAAGTCCACAACTGGGACTTTCATCAATTTGACTTCTGGTGAAATTCTCCTTGGCTACATCACAGCATTGTAGATGGCATCCTGGCTGGAGAATGTGTGTGTGTGTGTGTGTGTGTGTGAGAGAGAGAGAGAGAGAGAGAGAGAGAGAGAGAGAGAGAGAGAGAGAGAGAGAGAGAGAGAGAGAGA
>NW_025999982.1:30145780-30155443 GCF_001458135.2 Marmota marmota marmota | reverse complement strand
GTGTGAGAGAGAGAGAGAGAGAGAGAGAGAGAGAGAGAGAGAGAGAGAGAGAGAGAGACAGAGAGAGAGAGAGACAGAGAGAGAGAGAGACAGAGAGAGAGACAGAGAGAGAGAAGGTGAGGGTATCACATGGTGAGGCAGAAAACCAGGCAGATTCAGGGGCCAGGCTTACTCTATGGAATTAACCAGGGTTCTGGAAGGACTACTTTAATCTCTTTTGATAGTGGTCCCCATCCACATGATTTAACGATCTCCCCTAAAACTTTTCTTTTTATGTTTCCACCACCTTAACATTGCCATACTGTGGACCAAGGTTTTAATACATGAACTGCTGGGAAACTTACTAAAATTATACATAACACTATATAGAATTAGTTGATGTTATTTAATCCTGACTTATTCACTTCCTATATGTATGAGAATGGGCCTATAATTAAACTTCAGATACTTCCTTCTCCATAAATTTGAGCATTTAATAACAATGAGCTACATTATCAATAGAGCTACCTGTGAGTAAGGAAATGGTCCATATCTTCCATATCTAAAACAATAGCCACTAGGCACATGTAGTTATTCAACACATTAAGTGTGATTCCTGTATTTAAGAGCTGAATTATTGATTGTAGTAAATTTCAATTTAAATAGTTATATGTAACTAATTACTATGATATTATTTAGTACAGCCTAAAAAATAGTAACACACATTATGCTTATTAAAATAAGATCTTACTTTTCCTCATAAAAATAAACAAAGTTCAAAATACTGATTAAGGTACAATGATAATGTCTTTCTAGTAAAATTATTATGTGAGTATGTTAAAAGAAAGATGATATTAGAAAGAAAGTTGGTAATATTCAGCAAAAGTGTTAAAATGTTAACATTATTATTTTGCAATTTCATTTCAAAATATAGCCTAAGAAAATGATCTAATTTTCACATTAAGGTTTTTGCTCAAGCAATTTTATATTAGGGAAGATTGATCAGTCACAGTAAAGATTTATTTAACCATTATGTATGCAAATTATGTGACAACATGATTGATAATTAATAATTAAAATAGACTAAGGATGTAACTCAGTGGCAGAATGCCTTACTAGAATGCACAAGGCCCTGGTTTCAACCCTTGCTACTAGTACTATTCTGCTACTATTACTAATAATATAACGACAATAACAACAACAGTACTAACTGCCTATTAAAATGACAGGCATGCTGGTTTACACCCATAATGCAAGATACTCCAGAGACTGAGGCAGGATGATTCCAAGGCCCAGGCCAGCTTAGGCAATTAAGCAAGACTCTGCTTCAAAATAAAAATTTTAGAAAAAGTCTGGAAAATAACTCACTTCAGTGGTAGAGAACTTGCCCAGCATTCACAAGGCCCTGAGTAAGATGGCCCAGACTGGTATGAATTGGGGTATAGTGAGAAGATTGAACAAGGACAACAGAAGGTTATATTGAGAGACTAAGGGAAGGCTTTCCATTTCTCAAAGTACAATGTTTGTGATGTAGGGATAATCAAATGCCTACTGTGGGGTCTTGGTTTCTCATTTGTAAAATGAAAAATAAATATTCTATATAAGATTGTTCAGCCCCATAATTCTATTTATCTTGCTGTTTTTCATTGAAAGATCCAGAAACAAGCTAAAGCAACCCTGATGCTTGCCACAGTTGTATTTAACAAGTCTGGCATCTTTAGAGAAGAATTAATATCTATTCCAAGGTAAAGATGCTTTTAAGTAGGATAATTTATCAAACTCTCTTTGAGGACACACTGTTGAGGATGATCAAAGTCTGGGGAAGAACATTTGAATTCATCTTGAAGTTCCCTACAAGGGAGACTCCTCCAAGTGGAACATATAAAATTAGGGATCCAAGGTCCAAACAACAGTCATAGAATGAGTGTAGCAACAGATCAGTGCACTATTAACTATGGTGAGAACTTATAGGGTTACTAATACAGACAAAGTCTAAGATGATGCATTTAGATTTCATCTCTCTGAATTATGGTGGTGAATTCTAGAGGAATACCCCAGATCATCTGTAGGATGGTAATAAGATGAACTTACAGAGCAAATTATTACCAATTCAACCCAAATATAATGTACATATAATATCATCAATCGCAAGACTGGTTCTTAGGAGACCAAGATGTTGAGACTATTAATGAACTATGAGAAGGAAGTAGGAAAATTGGAGAAAACAACACATTGTAATTCTTAATCTTATAATTCAGTATTGACTTGAGAGAGTTAAGGGAAATGAAACTCAGAAGCTTTAGTAAAAGGTCAGATTAAAAAAAAAAAAAAGGAGTTTTGACATGCATCATGCATATGCACCAGATCAAAATTCTTATCATTACTCAGGTTACCAAATTTCTTATCCTGACAATCCAAGTTGTTAAGACATCCAGTTGTGTAAACACATTTTAACAAATAGGAACCACCCAGGCATTAATTAATTAAGGTAATTAACAAAGAACAAATGCAAACCAAGCTCCATTTTCATTCCACCATAAAAGTAACCCATGTCCTTTACATCTCTTTCCAGTCACACCGCCCTTATTTTTACATTCTAAACAAATCTTAAAGTGGGTTTTGTGGGATGTTTTTCTTCTCCTATCCATTGCTCTTGTCAGAAGAAATTTAGACTTTGTTCTCTCTGTTTAACTGAATTGTGTTTTTTTTTTTAAATTTTTTATTGTGGGTTGTTCAAAACATTACAAATTTCTTGACATATCATATTCCACACTTTGATTCAAGTGGGTTATGAACTCCCACCTTCACCCCATACACAGATTGCAGAATCACATCAGTTACACATCCATTGATTTACATATTGCCATACTAGTGTCTGTTGTGCTCCGCTGCGGAGCACAACAGACACTAGTATGAATTGTGTTTGATCTCTAAAGATTTCTGATTTCATCTCATTATTAAATCATGAGTAGATTATATTTGTCCATTCTGACTAACTCTAATACATTTTTTTTTGAAAATAATTGAAAGAAAGTACGTCATATATAAAGTCAAAATTTTCAAGAAAATACTACTAGGAAAAATCCATTATCTTGATCTTATTCCATACTCTTTAATGAAGAAAAATTCTGGTTTGTGGATTTAATTTTTACCTATGAATATAGATTAAAGAAAAGAGCTCTGAATTATATGCTTAATCTCAGGTAATGAGAGATTGTTTTTACATATATTTCAAAAATACAGAATGCAGGCATGCCCTGATTTCGCTCAATGCTTTATTGAACTTTTTTCAATCTCATGATTTGAGCTACATCTGAAAGTTATTCTAAAATATTTTTATTTATTTATTATTTATTTATTTTTTTGTTACTGTGGATAGAGCCCAGGGACACTTAACCACTGAGCCACAACCCCTGCTCCCACCCCCACTCTCCCGGCCTTTTAAAAATATATTTTATCTAGAGACAGGTCTTGCTAAGTTGCTAAGGGCCTCACTGAGGCTGGCTTTGAACATGTAATACTCCTGCCTCAGCCTCTGGAGCTGCTTGGATTACACATCGCTAATTTTTTTTTTCTATTCACAAAGCATATAAAATTTCTTATTGGTTTTATTTTCTGTTTTTTTTTTTAAATTATCGTTTCAATTGTAGAAATTTTGGGACAGAGTGTGATAATTAGATTCATGAATAGTGTATAACCATTAAATCAGGATAGTTAGTATTTTCCATCTTTAATCATTTCAAATATCATTAGGGACAACATATCAATTATTTAAAAACACAGAAATAGAGTCCTGAATTCACATCTGGCAGAAGAAAACCTAAAGGAAGGACATTTCCATGCACCATTAGTCACAGCTCTGTATATTCAACATCTCCAACAACTACTTTCAGTGACTCCCATGGGAATTTACCAATCAACAAGAATTTTCAAACTATGAGAACTACATTTCCACATTTTCATATATGCTTCTGTGAAACACTGGGTTGGGAGCAAATTTAGTCACCACAGCTTTGAGCTGGATTCTTACCCCTGACATGAAAGGGAAAGGTACTCTCCTGAGTGATTTTGTCCCTCTGGATTACCTCCATTTTTAGTCTCTTACATATGGTAAAATGACAGGTGTTGAATTAGTAATTTAATGGAGCTACAGATACTTTCTCACTGTTTTATTTTAATTGAGTTGGAAAGAACATGAAGTTTGAACACGGTGATGAATCAGACAATGGTAAACATATAGCTTAAGAGAGACATATTTTCAGAGCTTATTGTTAAAATCATAGCATTAAGTAATCCAATTCAACTGTGAGTGTGTGCCTGTCTGTGAGGCAGAGGAAGAGACATAAATAGAATGTCAGCTTATTTATAGTAAACTAATACTGTATAATAAAATCAAATTTGGAGTTTTACAGAGGTAAAGAAAAATAAGCAAACAAACAAAAACCATTTTATTTCCCCTTCATTTCCATTTACTATGCTTTCTTTAGATTCCAAGTCACTTCTTTAATTGCATTAATATTGCTCATTCTTTTGTTTTCCTTATGTCTTCCTCTCTTGTCTCTTACTTTCTTCCTCTCTGTATTATACCTCATGGGAAATTCCTCACCCTAATCTATTCTTATTTTTTAATTTTTCTATTCTCTTTTAATCCTTCAAAATGCTAGATTTTATGTATGTTGTCTGTCAGTAACAAGTGTGGTAACTCACTAGCTCCCTAAGCCTTGACATCCTCACACTGAGGTGATGATAGTTCAGAATGTGAAGTCAGCAGGTGTCTGCCATAACCATCATGAGAATAACGTTAATATAAATGCAGGTCTCAAAAGGAAGTAAAATGATTAGTTTTATTGATAGGTATTTATTGTAAGTGGAACATAAATCTGTGGTAACAGGGGTTTGGCAAGATTCCTTATTTTAAAATTCAATCACATATTTTATGACTTGTAGGGCACACTTTATCTTGCCTTTGTCTTTCATTGCTAAAGTCATGGCAATCACAATAATAGTAGCTTACTGACTCAGGAGTAGAAGAATATCTTTAAAATTTTTAAAAAATTAGTTATTAAGTCTACGTGTTTAATATCTATCTTTCAGAGTAAATTGTAAATTGGAGTCAGATCTGCCTTATTTAGTGCTCTTTCTCTATTGCCCCAGCATGGTGCTTGGTTCCTATTGGTTGATAAATGGCTTTGAGAGACTGTTATATCTTTAAACCATCTTCTCCAGAATGCTGAAACTTTTATAGTTCCATATCATCTTATTTTGTACTTAGAACACTCTTTCATATCTCAAAGCTGATTTATATTTAATTAAGCTTCATAGAAAATATGGGATGATAGTAGGGACTAACTGTGTAGTAAAAGGGAAAAATAAAATGAACTAAATAGCATATGACTGCTAGATAATATTAATTCTTTCACAGAGAATCAATCGTTCTTTCACTCTTTCTCTTGTTCTCTCTAACCCCCTTTCTAACTTCGTGTTCTGGGTTTTGAACCCAGTGCTTTGCACATGCTAGGCAAGCCGTCTACCACTGAGCTTCATCTAACAGTATTTTTTTTTCCTAGTTAATTCAATGGACTTGTTCCCTAGAACCAATTTACCCACCCCACCTTCATCCCTGTGCAAGTCAATTGATAGTGTCTCCACTTCCTGATTGCCTACCTGCAATTCCATAAGTCCTCCACAATGAGAACACTGTTAATTTAATAAGTAAAGCTATTTACCTCTTTCTTTTTCTAATTAGCAGTCTAACTGCTTTCCTTTTCTGTACTGAAAAATCCAAGCACTGGGAAGAACTGACTTCAAATGTAAATTCAAATCTTCAATGAAATGGAAGAACTAACTCCTGGAATCTTGACAAAAGTTTTCTTACCACTTCTACACAGATTTGAGTATCAACTGGAGCCAGCTCATATCTAATGATTTAGAAAGGGGGAGTATGATGGCTGCCAATTTCTTGAATTCCCATTAAATTCAGCAAAAATTGACTGAGTACTTACCATATACCAGATGGTATTCTATAATGAATAAGATGTTATGAAGTAAAACACAATTTATAAATCAGGGTAAATATGTCTCAATATAGCTAAAATATAATGTAATGATTGCCATATTTTCATGATGAAAAAAGTGCCAGGAGAGCACAGACGAAGGAGTAATTATTTTACTGTGGAAATTCAAGGGATCTAAACAGAGAAGGTGTCATTTAATATGGGCCTTGAAGTCAAAGAGCAAGAATTTATGAAAGGAAATCCAGTAAATATGGCAAGTCATACACATGTATTTACCTTTTGAATCCAACATAAAAGTTGGTAAAATCATAAGAATAATATGTATATATTTTTTTTTCTTTCCCTTTTCCCCTCACAATATAAGAAGAACTAGGGTTCTTCATATATCCACACAGTTTTGTACAATGAGAAGCAGCTGAAGGAACTACTACACAGTAAAGTTAAGTGTGAAAGTATTGCATAGGAGGGTGCCAATCAAAAGATGATGTTACAGCACCATGAGATGACTTAAAGTTAGCAATTTTATGAGAATGGCTCGCTAAAAATTAGAAAGTACCATTCTAGACAAGTTTTGCTAAGACTTAACACTTATATTTAAGAAGTGTTATGAGTTTAAGAAAAATTAAGAAATACAGAAAAGACAAAGAGGATCATTTTCAAATTTTGTTGTCATATAATTACCAGGATATGTAAACTCCTTTGGAATATAGAAAAACCCAGGGAAGAATAAAAATAAAATGTGCTTCTAACAAACTGTGGTCTTACCCCTACTGTTAAACTATATAAAAAAAAATTATCATGAAATGCTGTCATGAAATTCTATCATATAACTTTGAAATATGAACAAGATTGAATTTAAGAAATGATATATTATGCTGATAATTATTTATTTAAAATACAAACCTATGATAATTTTCATTGATGGTAAGAGGTTTACAATAAAATTCAAGATGACATAACCAACTGCTAAGATATTCAGATGTCTTAGGGTTTTATAACAACAAACATCTATGATTTTCTAGATTCTAGATTTTCTTTATTCAAAGCCCAGACAGAAAGAACAGCACTATTTGGTACATGTCATCCACATTATAGAGGGAAGACATTAAGGAAACTGGTAGAAATCCAATGCTTCTTTTCTTACATCGTACATACACCATGATTTCTCAGATACCATTTATCAACTACCTCACAAATCTGTAATTGTCATTAAGTGAAGAATGTTTTCTTCACACAAGAAGCACTAATACGGCAGCACACTTAACCACGAAGAATCCAACTATAGTGAGTTACCTGGAACTATAATATAGGCTGCTACTGAAATAAAGTCAAATCAACAAGAACGCCACAAAATATATTTTAAAATATTAGGATATGGGGCTGGTGTTGCAGCTGAGTTGTATAGCACTTGCCTAATGCATTTGACACACTGGTTTAGATCCCCAGTATGACATAAAAACAAATAAATAAAACATGGCTATTAAAATATTAGGATATGTGACTTAACATTATTAAAATGGTTTTCACATCAAAACAATTCTATCACACTTAAAATATGAAATGATACATTCTTATTGAAATAAGAAGAAAACCAAGTTTAGACTATAAAAACTGAAGGCAAACCTTTGTTACAGTTTGCAATTCAGACATGAGAGCCATTTTAGCCACAAAACTTCATTTAGGCCTTTCTCTTAAACATTCAGTTACCTCTTTCCATTTGATACAGTTACTAGAGATTTACCTTTTGATTTTAGTTTGAGAACAGAAGGAGAAAGGAATCAACTTATGGGTCATCCTCAGGAATAAACAAACCAACCAAATTATAGGTTGAAGATGTTTTCCACTATAGTTTAAGTTTTCTGCCAATTGAGAATCATTCAACGTTGAAAAAAAATTATTACTTTATGTTCAAAATGGCATACGAAGAAATCAGAATTTCCATTATATTGCTGTAGTTTTGAATGCATTTAGGACAAATTAGGTGTATTTTGAGAATTTCAATTTATACATTAAAACTCTGCTTCAATTTTTGAAATTTAGCAGCACTATAGAAATGACAAATGAGATAAATCATAACAAAGTAGCTTAGCAGTTTATTCCAAGTAAATTGAGCCCATATTTAAGGTGACTAGTTGACTTTAAGTTAGAGCAGATTACTGAAGGATAGACAAAAATATGATTTTTGAGTGAATTAAGAGCACATGCATTAACTGGAGAGAAGATATCATGGAACAGGCAGTGCACATTTAAGATTTTGTTGTATCCTAGAGCATTTTGCAAAGGGATAAAAAAAGTAATGGGTAATAATATTTGTGCTTAAGATTTTTTGAAAACTTAGTAAGTACCAAGTAGAATACTAAATTTCTTTACATGCCTCACTTGATCTCTAATACTAAAAAAACCTCTCTATGAAGTACTATAATTTGTATATATTTTAGAAGATATGAAAATTGACTTAGAGAAGAAGTGAAATATTTTTTCCAAGGCAAAATTCCAATAAAAATTCGATGCAATTTAATTAGATGGAAAAATTGTTTTCTGTTTATAGTTGTGAGATCATTGCAGTCCCATGAACCCTGAGATTAAGTCAAATCATGTAGCTTGTTAAATTCTGTAGAAAAAGCTTCTTATTTTTTCTTGAACACTGTGGACAAAGCCTATGTATTTGTTTCAACATTCCTCATTGAGATGATTGTGGTGGTGAATCACAAGTGTATACTTTCAAGTTTCTAGAAGTGAAAGAGTAGTTGGAAAACAAATATACACATACACAGAACAGAGAAAGCACTACCCAGCAACATGAACGGGGTGGGGGGGGGACTGCAGTATGGTATGAAGTTTATCTTCCTCATGCAAATCAGATTACAAACTGGTCTGTGAGCATGAAAGGAGAAATAATTAAATGTTTATTTCCAGAAAAATCTCTCCAGTTTTCTCTCAGTTCTCCATCAAGAGATATAAGTAATCTGGTACTTCTGAGTGTCATATAGAATACATTTTTAAAACTCACATAGAGGCTAATGTAAAAAGTTGGCATACACAAGTGTTTTAAGTAAACTTTTGCATTTCTATGACCAAAATATCTGACAACAGGGACTTAGTAGAGGAAATGATTTTGGGGGGGCTGAGAGTTTCAATCCATAGAAGGCCAACTCCATTGCTGTAGGCTCAAGATGAGGCAGCACATTCTGGGAGAAGGGCCCAGGGGAAAGAAACTGCTCAGCTCATGATAGGGTCAGGAAGCAGAGAGAAAGGTAGGAGCTTCAAAGAAGATGAATCCTTCCAGGCATACCTCCAGTGACCCATCTCCCTTAGTTACCCCCAGACCTGCCAATAGGTGAACTACTTAGATTACAGTTCTCATAGTCATTCATGCCTGTAAAAGAATTCATGCTATCTTGTGGTTTTTATGTTACTTTTCTTAGTAACAGTTTTTGTCAAGTTTTCATGTGTTTATTGATCATTTGTATGTCTTTATGAAATGTCTAGATGAGTGTTTTTGCCCATAGTTTTGTATGGATGATTTTTTATTATTGAGATGCCATAAAGGAAAGACACAGAGACAAAGGGATTTAAATATCAAGAATGTATGTGTGTGTGTATGTGTGTGTATAATATAAACATATATATATATATATATATATATATATATATATATATATATATATAA